>NC_052326.1:18417817-18612817 GCF_016432855.1 Salvelinus namaycush | reverse complement strand
CCGAATACAACAGGTACACCTTACAGTGAAATGCTTACTTACAGTGTCAGTGTTTCATCTAGAAATACGTTTCACATTGCAATACATGTTCATATAATGTAATTGCCTTTCACAATGCAATGCTCACATTACTTTTGATATGATTCTCTTCTCTTTAAAATAATTGTACTATTACTTAATCTGACTGCTCTTAATTGATAATCACTTAGCCATTTTATAAACCTGTAGATGTTATATGTAAACCGGTTTGTCTACTACAGATTTTGAGAACTACTCAGTTCACACTGCTTTGTTAAAATTGCAATGGCCAATACAGTACCGTAATATCGTAATATATTGCATTTACGTAGAAGACGTTTTTAACCAAAGTTACAAAAGTCCACACATTTGGTATGTGACCCCAGTGGGAATCGAACACCCAACTCTGGTGTTGCTAGAGCCATGCTCTTATGAACTAAGCCACGTACAGGACCACTACACAAGTACAATACAATACTGTAAAATACAATACACAATCACAATACAGGTGGAAGATGTATGATTGACAACCACATGAGCGTACCACCCTCCTTGAAGCCATGGATGAGGCATGCAATGGTTTCAGTTCAGACCTACAGTATGCCAGGCCAAAAGGTTTTTCACCAGGTGCGTGAACCATGAGAATATGTACTGCGATTTTGATGAGAACCTATGGCCAAATGCTCAAGACAGGCTTGATGCAAACTAGTGCCTGCTAAACATTGTTTCTTTAACTTATTTCATGTGATTATATTGTGAAAGAAGTCTTCAATGATCACAACTTTGATCACACAAATTATGAAAATGTGATGTTCAGTATATTTTTATGGGTAGTGCAAGTGTATTGCCTAATTTACAGCACTGTAGCATACTACATTCAAAGGACAATTTTGAAACATGTATCTAGCTTTTTTTGTTATTTGATTTTAACTGGCTGTTAAAATAACTGCATTGAGAAGATATCATTATGTAGTGTTTGGTGATTAAACCAATGTACTCATTATATTTCACAATGAACTTGTATTTGGTTGTGTGGTTGTGTGGTGAAAGATGTCTGCAAACAAAATTAATGCACAATGAAAGGTTTTGAATGTAAGACTGGCTGCGTTACAAGTGCTACCAGTTTGAGTTTTATACCAACAGTTTTGAAAATTCACCACATACTTGTGAAAATAGTACCAAAGCGATAACACTGTAAACAGGATAGCACATGGTTTAGTGACAGTAACACAAATCACAATGTATCCAATCATATATCATGCACACTCAGTTGAATGTTATTTCAGGGTTTGGTCTATTTTTAGGTTCTCTGTGACTACATTGTAAACGTTTTACACACAAATGTAAAATGTTGTAAATGAGAACTTGTTCTCAACTGGCCTACCTGGTTAAATAAAGGTGAAAAAAATGGGGCCTCTTAATGAATTACATGGAAAAACACAGTAATAAAATATCATTAGCTAAGCACAGACGCAGAACACTCAGCTTAGAAAGGTTTAGAAATACACAGGTAAAACATTTCCCCAGAAATCTATCGCACGGAATGAATAGGAGCGGCATTTCCTCTGAAGTTTGGCAACTCTCATCTTGAGTGCCCTCCAGCACACTTGACTTAAAACAACCAGTGTTCAGCTAACCTTGAGTGTCCAAAGCTCCACTGGCTTTGAGACAGATTCAACCTTTTTCTCCCTGCCAAAAACGGTCTTCAGCCTGATCTCCATTACAAAACCAGGAGGGCCCACTTCACTCGGCAGCTGCCCAATAAGGCTCCTCTCTCACCAGTCACATAACAGCACATTTCCATACATGATTTACCTCAGTGGTTTACCCAAAAGGCTCAGACTTTTCTCTTTCCATCTACGCAGGCCAGCCCCTTTGTCTCATTGGGCCACGGTTCCAGCGGACCTGCTCTCACTTGGGGCCAAAGCCAGGCCTCTGGTACTTTTCATTTTTAATTTAAATAACAGTGGCTAACTGTGAACTTTAACACCTTCTCACCAAGCAACTGTTTTGATTATGCAGAGGTTGTTGACCTTGCTATTCACAAGTCCTCACTGTTAGAATTAGCTATGGAAAATCGTCCCGATGCTGAATCTAGTTGATGATCCCTGCACTAGTGTTACAGTCGAAAAACAGCATTAAGGCACCAGGGGAGTCTGGGATACAGAGTCCACTTGGGCCAATGCCCAGAGCAGAGGCCCCTCTGAAGCCAAGAGCAAAGGAGGGGGAGAGGGAGGGAAGGATGGAGAGAGGTAGGGTGGGAGGTAGAGAAGAAAGGAGGGAAGGAGGGAGGGAAGGATGGATGGAGAGAGGTAGGGTGGGAGGTAGAGAAGAAAGGAGGGGGAGAGGGAGGGAAGGATGGAGAGAGGTAGGGTGGGAGGTAGAGAAGAAAGGAGGGAAGGATGGAGAGAGGTAGGGTGGGAGGTAGAGAAGAAAGGAGGGAAGGATGGAGAGAGGTAGGGTGGGAGGTAGAGAAGAAAGGAGGGAAGGATGGAGAGAGGTAGGGTGGGAGGTAGAGAAGAAAGGAGGGAAGGATGGAGAGAGGTAGGGTGGGAGGTAGAGAAGAAAGGAGGGAAGGATGGAGAGAGGTAGGGTGGGAGGTAGAGAAGAAAGGAGGGAAGGATGGAGAGAGGTAGGGTGGGAGGTAGAGAAGAAAGGAGGGAAGGATGGAGAGAGGTAGGGTGGGAGGTAGAGAAGAAAGGAGGGAAGGATGGAGAGAGGTAGGGTGGGAGGTAGAGAAGAAAGGAGGGAAGGATGGAGAGAGGTAGGGTGGGAGGTAGAGAAGAAAGGAGGGAAGGATGGAGAGAGGTAGGGTGGGAGGTAGAGAAGAAAGGAGGGAAGGATGGAGAGAGGTAGGGTGGGAGGTAGAGAAGAAAGGAGGGAAGGATGGAGAGAGGTAGGGTGGGAGGTAGAGAAGAAAGGAGGGAAGGATGGAGAGAGGTAGGGTGGGAGGTAGAGAAGAAAGGAGGGAAGGAGGGAAAGTGGAGAATGACGTTGTCTGAAACCAGGAATGTGAATATAAGACGCTAATCTAAATCACTCCGTCCATGAGGCTACGTGAATGTGCATCATATTGTTACCTGGGATTTGTGTATATCAGCAACTGCGTAGTTTCCTTGTGAGATCCACTTGGTTTCCTCAGCTAGCTGGAAGCCTGTCCCTGAAAGGTTGATGCTGAATCGACCCTGAGGAACCATAGAAGTAGGGAGGAAAGAAGAGAAAGAGAAAAGAGAGAGAGAGCGAGAGAGAGAGGGGGAGATATCAGCACCCCCCACCATGCCAACCACAGAAAGCAGTAGAGAGCAGTTCACTAACATGCAGCAGCTGCATTTACGTTTCATCAAAGCCCAGCTGATATAAGCCAGACAAAACCCAGTGACAAATAGCAGACGCTTTACTGTATCAACAGCTATAAACAGAGGGGGGAAGATAATTCAGCCAGAGGTAAGCATCTACAGTCGAGTGTCTCTTGAAACTCTCGTATGGAAGCATAAATATTAGTCAAGTTCACAGAGCATGGTGTAGTGCAGCATTTCCCAAACTCAATCCTCGGGACCCCAAGTTTTGTTTTTTGCCCGAACACTACACAACTTATTCAAATTATCAAAGCTTGGTGATTAGTTGGTTATTTGAATCAGCTGTGTAGTGCTAGGGCAACAACCAAAACGTTCCCCCAGGGGGGGCCCAAGGACCAAGTTTGGGAAACCCTGGTGTAGTGTATGGCTAATTTAAATGCGTGGATAAGTGGTGTGTTGTGTTGATGGAAATGAAAAACATGTTCACTAACTCTTAGCAAACAATAGAATGTTTCTTTATTAACTTAATAGCTTTCATTGGGGTCTTTTTGGGTCATTGGAAACACATCTCCTGAAATGACTCGGAAGAGGGTAGGAAAAGTGAGGGGAAAGCAGGTGTCTTTGAAGGATGTAGGACCGCAGTCTGCGACACTCTGGAGACAAATCATACAGTGCAATCAGAAAGTATTCATACCCCTTGACTTATTACATTTTTGTACATTTTTTGTTGTGTTACAGCCTGAATTCAAAGTTCATTAAATATGTTTTTTTCTCAATCATCTACACACTATACAAAGTGAATTTAAAAAAATCTGAGATTTTTGCAAATTTATTGAGAAGGCAATAGAGAAATATCTCATTTACATTAGTATTCCCACCCCTGAGTCAATTCAATACATGTTAGAATCACCTTTGGCAGGGTTTACAGCTGTGAGTCTTTCTGGGTAAGTCTCTACGAGATTTGCACACCTAAGTCAAAACCGTAACTAGGCCACTCAGCAACATTCAATGTCGTCTTGGTAAGTACCTTCAGTGTATATTTGAACTTGTGTTTGAGGTTATTGTCCTGCTGAAAGATTAATTAGTCTCCCAGCGTCTGTTGGAAAGCAGACTGAACCAGGTTTTCCTCTAGGATTTTGCCTGTGCTTAGCTGTATACAATTTGTTTTTATCCTAAAAAAACTCCATAGTCCTTGCCGATGACAAGCATACCCATAACATGACGCAGCCACCACCATGCTTGAAAATATGAAGACTGGTACTCTGGTGATGTGTTGTATTTACCCCAAACATAATGGTTTGTATTCAGGACATAAACATAATTTCTTTACCACATATTTGTAGTTTTACTTTAGTGCCTTATTGCAAACACTGTCAATTAGGTTAGTATTGTGGAATAACAACGTTGTTGATCCATCCTCAGTTTTCTCCTGTCACAGCCATTAACCTCTGTAAATGTTTTAAAGTCACCATTGGCCTCATGGTGAATTCCCTGAGCGGTTTCCTTCCTGTCCGGCAACTGAGTTAGGAAGGATGCCTGTATCTTTGTAGTGACTGGGTGTATTGATACACCATCCAAATTGTAATGCATAAGTTCACCATGCTCAAAGGGATATTCAATGTCTAGTTTTTTTCTTTTTTACCCATCTACTAATAGGTGCCCTTCTAGGTGAGACATTGGAAAACCTTCCTGGTCTTTGTGGTTAAATCTGTGTTTGAAATTCACTGCTCGACGGAGGAACCTTACAGATGTGTGGGGTAGAGATGAGGTAGTCATTCAAAAATGATGTTAAACACTATTGTTGCACACAGAGTGAGTCCATGCAACTTGTGACTTGTTAAGACATTTTTTTAAACCTGAACTTATTTAGGCTTGCCATAACATAGGGGTTGAATACTTATTGACTCAAGACATTTCAGCTTATCATTTTTTACTCATGAACAAAAATGTCATGAACAAATATTGCACTTTGACATTATGGGGTATTGTGTGTAGGCCAGTGACACAAAATCTCAATTGAAACCATTTTATATTCAGGCTGCAACACAACAACATACTTTCTGAAGGCACTGTACGTGCTGCACATTGGGAGCTGGATGGGACTGTGGGAAAGGTGACATATACACGTACAGTAGAACCCCTTCTTCCATGCACTGGCTGGAGCATGCACTGGCTGGAGCATGCACTGGCTGGAGCATGCACTGGCTGGAGCATGCACTGGCTGGAGCTTGCACTGGCTGGAGCATGCACTGGCTGGAGCATGCACTGGCTGGAGCATGCACTGGCTGGAGCTTGCACTGGCTGGAGCATGCACTGGCTGGAGCATGCACTGGCTGGAGCATGCACTGGCTGGAGCTTGCACTGGCTGGAGCATGCACTGGCTGGAGCATGCACTGGCTGGAGCATGCACTGGCTGGAGCTTGCACTGGCTGGAGCTTGCACTGGCTGGAGCTTGCACTGGCTGGAGCTTGCACTGGCTGGAGCATGCACTGGCTGGAGCATGCACTGGCTGGAGCTTGCACTGGCTGGAGCATGCACTGGCTGGAGCTTGCACTGGCTGGAGCATGCACTGGCTGGAGCATGCACTGGCTGGAGCTTGCACTGGCTGGAGCATGCACTGGCTGGAGCATGCACTGGCTGGAGCTTGCACTGGCTGGAGCTTGCACTGGCTGGAGCATGCACTGGCTGGAGCTTGCACTGGCTGGAGCATGCACTGGCTGGAGCATGCACTGGCTGGAGCTTGCACTGGCTGGAGCATGCACTGGCTGGAGCATGCACTGGCTGGAGCTTGCACTCCCTCACACCACAGGAGGTTGGTGGCACATTAATTGGGGAGGACAGGCTCATGGTAATGGCTGGAGCGGAATAGGTGGAATGGTATCAAATACATCAAATACATGGTTTCCATGCGCTTGGTGCCATTCCATTTGCTCCTGTACCTCACACACTCCCCTGTCTCTGATATGAGGGCAGACCCCAGATGAGGGAGACGTTGCACAACACTAGAAAGACATGGGACTAATACAGTCTCACATACAGCATCTGTGGTGAGGGGAGAGAGTAGAGGGATAGCACATGGTGTGTCGGTTTGCCAGCTGTAGACAGGGTGTATTTGGTGTGTGTTTGCCAGGGCTTGGTGTGTGTGTGTGTGTGTGTGTGTGTGTGTGTGTGTGTGTGTGTGTGTGTGTGTGTGTGTGTGTGTGTGTGTGTGTGTGTGTGTGTGTGTGTGTGTGTGTCAGCCGTCTCCTCTCACAGACTAACAGGATCTGATCTGCAGACACCCCACTCACAGAACACACCCCTGCTCTCTCTGTTCACAGTATCACCACACTCAGCATCTGACTAAACTCTTGAGCATTAGGCTCTGCTGGAACTAAGCACACATTGAACTCAACAGCACAATTATACGGTCAGACACACTACCGAAGACACAGCTGGTAAACAAGATGAACCAAGACTAGTTAAGTCCATACAAGTCCTTAGTCCTAACCTCAGAACTCACGCCCTAGTGAAGACTTGAGTCAAACCTTTTTATTCTCCACTAGTTCTCTCCCAGTGGCTCCCTGGCCATGCAGTTCTTACCTGTGGACACCGGGCGGCGCTGTAGCAGTCTCCAGCTGTAGCAAAGGGAACTCTGTGGCCGTCGCGTGTGAAAGCAAACTGCCAGTCTATGGCTGAACGACAAGAGAGAGAAACAATGGCAGGACATATTAGTAAACATGACAGAAGCTTGGTGAAAAATGAATCGGGAACATAGCTCGGTCTGTTTGACTGGTCAGCATAACTACGACAGCTCATATAACATCAAAAGAACAGCCTACATCTTCCAAAATGAGTACACTTTCACATAACCTGAATCCAGTCTTGCTTTTAGGGGTCACCATAATGGCAATATCAGTATAATTCCATCTACTTAGTGCAATTTAAACTGATCCCCCCAGGCCCTTTAATTGTGTGCTCCTAAAAGACATCTTGATCCCATTAACCCCACTCTGTTTGGACTTAATGAAATGTCTATGTGAGGATAGAGAGGAGTGGGGAGGAGGCTCTGACTTCCAAGCATGTGGGGGAGCCAAGCATGGTACTCTGACACTAGCTGGTTAGCATTGACATTCAGGTTAGTGTAATGAAATCTGATGTAGCGTGTGTGTGTGTGTGTTTCAATAATTGGTAGGCTAGTCTATGTGGCCTTGCTGAATGTGTTCTGCAGCTGATTCGGGCCCACTCACTGATGATGTGCATCTTGCTGAGGTCCAGTCGTACTCTGGTGAAGGTGGAGAGGCCAGCAGCGGTGTAGTCTCTCCTACACTCACAGTCCTCTCTCCTGGTCCCGTTAGCAGGGCACTGTGTGGGGTCTATCAGTCTGAAGAGAAAAAGAGCCACCAAGTTCATATAAAATGTGTCCTCCACACTTTTGACAGTGTTACATGATGATAAATGAAGTAATCCACAGCCCCATAGGTTGCTTTACCTGAAGCCAAAGACTTCAGAGTAGTTCTCTCCCTCTCCGGTCGTCAAGGTGATGTACTCCCGCGGCCTGTCAGTCTGCATTCCTGCACAGTAGACCTGAGGAGGAAGAGGAGGTGGAGAAGGAGGAAGGAGTGAGGAACGCGCCCAGAAATTAAAATCAAAACCTCTTCAGGACGACACACGCTATTTCTAAACCTGCCCTGGGTTGGCCTTCTCAAATGGACAGCCAGACAGCCAGACAACCAGACAACCAGACAGCCAGACAGCCAGACAGCCAGACAGCCAGCCAGACAGACAGACAGACAGACAGACAGACAGACAGACAGACAGACAGACAGACAGACAGACAGACAGACAGACAGACAGACAGACAGACAGACAGACAGACAGACAGACAGACAGACAGACAGACAGACAGACTAAAGAACTTCCCTTCAGTTTCAATAATTTTCTATTGTATTGCATCTGTCAGTGAGACTACACCAGACTGTAAAGCCAAGCATGATCACTGGCCAACAGGGTTTTTGTTGACTGACATTGTCATAGATACTCTCTCTATTCATTTACCATTTCCATTTGCAAAATAAGTCAGTAATCACTATATAAAATGTTATAAAACGGTGCCCAGTGCACTTAATAAGAAAGATGATACCATAGTCTTACTTTGAGTGCTTTTCCTTGT
This sequence comes from Salvelinus namaycush, assembly GCF_016432855.1. Taxonomy (NCBI): domain Eukaryota; kingdom Metazoa; phylum Chordata; class Actinopteri; order Salmoniformes; family Salmonidae; genus Salvelinus; species Salvelinus namaycush. The sequence continues at coordinate 18,604,351 of NC_052326.1, read as the reverse complement.
ACGTTGAGAAACTGTTCACCATCAGGCTGGACGCCAGACAGACTCTGGACGTCACTGCAGCTAGTGGGCAGATGGCCTAAGAGAGAGAACAAAGGACATATTTAGGAGAGGTATAGCTATGGTACAGAGGTTTATCACACATATACAGTATAACAGGAGTTATGGAGTCTGTGGAGGCTGAGGCTACTGTATGTCTACTCACAGGCAGGGCTGCTGCAGACTTTGCTGGCTTCTGGTTTAGTGTCTGAGGGACAACTGTCACTGCCTTGTCCCTCAGTAGACACACACTGCACTGTCCTCTCCATCACCCCACCTCCACAGCTTACTGAACACTGAGGGGGAGAGAAGAGCAGGTGTAAGGGAGCCTGCCAGGATGAAAAAAGCACTAAACATACTGTACCGCTGATAATACATAGAGACTGGAAGCCACTCACAGGTCCCCAGACTCCAACTCTCCACTCGTGTGTTGGAGGACAGGGGCTTTGGCTACACGGCATGTAGCTCTCAGGGGGGGTCCCAGGGCAGTTGGACAAAGACTGATGCCCATACTCATAGTTATCATTCCCAGCATGCACCTCACTGCAGGAGACTAGGCGTCTGTGGTATCCCTGTCCACAGCTGGCCGAGCACTGCCACGGGAGAGAGAAAATGCGATAAGATAACAACACTGCAATCAAGCACGATCAGATAGGACAGTAATGTTAGATAACATTATTAAAGTGGCATGATTGCATTTTGAAACAGGCCCATTCATTGACTCTCACCTCTGTCCAGTCCCCTGTGATCCAGATGAACTCACAGACGTGGGTATTACAGCTCTCAGAGTCATCTGGCCTTCTCTGATCCACACAGAACATCTCATGGACCTCCTCCCCTGTCTGGTCCATACACAGCACTGCTCGACGCCGGTGGCCCGACCCACACGACTTACTACACTGGAATGGAAGCGGGAACATCACAAACAACGAGAAAAACAAAGTTAATGTCGTCGAAAACAACCCCAAAATCCTTCCCATAGCCCTTATCTGAGTCTTCAGAGTTGAAAAGACTGAAGGGGTGGGGTTAGGGTTTGTTTTCAGCACCAGAAAAAGGTTGGTTCCAAATGTCAAGGTGATTTATGTACAGATTTATTTTATGTTTGATCTAAGACCCTTACCTACATCAAATATGGATATCAAAACAGGAGATAGGGGCCGGAAAACATTACTGAGCCTGACCACTAACGGTAATACTACAACACTAGGATTTGCACAATTTCAACACGTTCTTTTGACTTTCTGTAAGACTTCTTACAGTATGTGACCTTGTTGATCTGACACAGTCTTGGACAAATATGCTGGATGAAGAGTGAGAATTGACTAAATAACACGATGGCAGTGTGCTATGGACTTAACAGCAGTTGTGATGTGTTTATAGTCCGGACTGACTGAAGCTGAGTGAAGTCTCCGGCCGTCACCCTGGTTCTCCACATCCAGATGTATGTAGTAACTCAAGTGTTGTGACGCTGTGGGACTGTGTTATGGTGGTAATCCAAGCGACAAGCTTTTTTGGAAGGGCTTAGAGAGGCCTTGCCTTGCGTCAGAAACACCTCAGCTCTTACGAATGCACTCCAGCTGGTCTTCATCTACCTTATGTGTCCAACGCTGTCAAACAACTAAAATACCTGGAATTGTTGTGAGCTGAGCAGCCATTATGTGACTTAGTGTAATGTAGCCTGCCATAGCAGGCTGTTGAGTTTGGGCTAATATAAAAACATTCTAAATGTGGTATTATAAAATTATAACTTGAACAGCTCAAAGTAGCCTATACTTACAAATACCTATACTGGACAGAAGGACAGAGTAACATAGCCTAGCTCATATAATGATATATTACAACTCCTAGTTATTAGAATGAGTGGCATAGCCTCTGTTATTACAATATATGGTGAGAAAAATAAAGAACAGATTTCCACTAAACCCTTCCCTCAAGCTCTCAGGTTAACTGGCCATATCGGCTGGTCCAGAAACTTGGCCCTACCCATAGCCCACTTAAGCACTAGGCCTAAAAAGGACAGGATATGGCAGAAATGAACATGTGTCTAGCTGTCAGAGCACATGTTTGAGCTATTGCTTGATGTAGGCCCCCTACCTATACAATTATTGTAGATCTGGATGAAGCATATTGAGGTATAGCAGTGGCTAAACAGACTAGAAAGGCACAAGAAATTCCAGCATTAGGTGAGGCAACATGACCTAGTCTCGAAAACCCTACCCTAGGCAACAGTGACTGCTTAGGGTCGAGTTCTTGAGACTGAACTTGACCCGCCAAACGTCCCACAGCAGCAGGAGGTGAACTGCCATAATTACCTCCAGCTGTTTGCAGCGTGAGGGGGTGCCGAGCTCTCTCGACTAATTAGGCTACACTCTCCTCTGAGTGCAGTGATTTCATGCTGCTTGTTGACCTAGATTTAAGGCTTCCTGAACAAAAATACTACCCCCAACCAACATAGCCTGAAAGCAGTGTTTGATAACTTGCGATCATGGGCCTTTCTTACCTAAAGAAAATGAGTTGATGAGACCAGATTGGGTTGAGGTACTTATGTTCAATAAAACATTTATTGAGAAGTTGAAACACAGTGTGCCTCTAAAGCTCGTATCCAGTATGTTTGCAGCTCTATGGGCCTACTGTATTTGTAAAGGAGTTGAATCCTGCAGGGGGAATATGAGAGAAATGGAGTCATCTGATTTTTATCACAGGCACTGCTCTCACACATATGGATTAACTTTTGTGCCTTTAGTATCAAGCAAACCTTTTGAATTTGAGAACGAAATTCTTATTACAGCAAACAAAAATACTGATATTGAAAGCAAAACATTAACCCAAAAATATTGAGAGTAAAATGTATAATATTGCAAGGAAATCTTTTTGAAAGGCAAGACAACGGAATTGTAAATGAATGCAAAAAAAAACATTTTCAGTGAAACGCTTCCCTCTTTGCCTGCAATTTTTTCTATATTTGTTTAAGTTACTCTGCCATTTGCTTTCTCTGCCTTTTTTTGCATTTGAAAAGTTTTGGCATATCATTCCGTGTAGGTGGGTTTAGAGGGAGGCATAGATGATGTGTATCTATTGGTCAACCTGTTTTGGAGTGAACGTTCAACCTCCTTTTTTAAATCCCAGCTAAAGTTAGCAGCTTAAAACAATGGCCAGTACAGCTATGTTAGATAGCTACCTAGCTAGCTGGCAATGCTGAGAGGCACAAGTGTTTTCTGTATGAAAAAGCTTGATTGTTATTTATTTATTTCCATTTTGGATAAAAAGGGCTCAGTGGCTACTAGCTAGTCACTGGGACTGACTAGCCTAGCTAGATAGCATTAACTTTACATTAATGAGGACATCGGGAAACACACTTAGGTGTCTTTTGTGTCTTGTAATTTCACATTTAGAAAATGTATTGAAACAATTTGCAACCTAGCTAACTAGCATGATTAAATAATTTCTATCACAGCCAGCAAGCAAGATATGATGCACTGAAATTACTCTCGCGGTATGTGGCTGTTCAAGAACAAGGGCACTACTAGGGGACTCCAGTGCTGTATGGCCTTGGGTTTTCAAGAGCTAGGGCACTACTATCTGAAAGCTTTTAATTAGACTACACTGTACAGTGTGCATGTACTGTAGACAATTTTGTTTAGCATTTGTCTATTTTTTTTCGGCCTGGCTCTCACACTGGCTGTGTGTGTGTGTGTGTGTGTGTGTGTGTGTGTGTGTGTGTGTGTGTGTGTGTGTGTGTGTGTGTGTGTGTGTGTGTGTGTGTCTGTGTGTGTGTGTGTCTGTGTGTGTGTCTGTGTGTCCATCTGTCTCTCCTGTCTGTCTGCCTGCCTGACTGTCTGTCTGTTTAGTAGTTCCAGATGTGGCTGGATAAGAGTGGTGGTGGGCAACAGTGGAGGGCATTTTCACTCAGTAGTGAGCAAATGTAGAAGCTAATCCTCATGGAGTTCATCTATACCTGCTGATAATATTTATCCTATATTAGGTAGGCCTGCTACTACTTGGATAGATAGTAGGTAGAGGTTGCAAGCATAGAGGTAGATCACGTATATAGTATTTTACTCTATGGTTGCAAGTCTTTACTTGGCACTGATTCTACTCATAGGCAGTAGCAATTTGGTTTGGCCTAAAAGTAATGTTACATCCTGATAAAAACAGAAATACCTTATTTACAAGTATCAAACCCTTTGCTATGAGACTCGAAATTGAGCTCAGGTGCATACTTTTTCCATTGATCCTCCTTCTACAACTTGAGATGTTTCTACATCTCCACCTGTGGTAAATTAAATTGATTGGACATGATTTGGAAAGGCACACACCTGTTATATACTGCCTCACAGTTGACAGTGCATGTCAGAGCAAAAACCAAGCCATGAGGTTAAAGGAATTGTCCGTAGAGCTCAGAGACAGGATTGTGTCGAGGCACAGATCTGGGGGAGGGTACCAAAACATGTCTGTAGCATTGATGGTCCCCAATAACACAGTGGCCTCCATCATTCTTAAATTGAAGAAGTTTAAACAACCAAGACTCTTCCTAGAGCTGGCTGCCCGGTCAAACTGAGCAATCGGGGGAGAAGGGCATTGGTCAGGGAGGTGACCAAGAACCCGATGGTCACTCTGACAGAGCTCTAGAGTTAATCTTTGGAGATGGGAGAACAATCCAGAAGGACAACCATCTCTACAGCACTCCACCAATCAGACCTTTAAGGTAGAGTGGCCAGACGGAAGCCCCTCCTCAGTAAAAGGCACATGACAGCCCGCTTGGAGTTTGCCAAAGGGCACCTAAAGGACTCTCAGACCATGAGAAACAAGATTCTCTGGTCTGATTAAACCAAGATTGAACTCTTTGGCCTGACTGCCAAGCGTCATGTCTGGAGGAAACCTGGCACTATCCCTACAGTGAAGCATGGTGGTAGCAGCATCATGCTGTGGGGATGTTTTTCAGAGGCAGGGACTGGGAGACTAGTCAGGATCAAGGGAAAGGTGAACAGACCAAAGTACAGAGAGATCCTTGATGAAAACCTGCTCCAGAGCGGTCAGGACCTCAGACTGGGGCGAAGGGTCACCTTCCAACAGGACAACGACACTAAGCACACAGCCAAGACAACGCAAGAGTGGCTTTGAGACAAGTCTCTGAATGTCATTGAGTGGCCCAGACAGAGCACGGACTTGAACCCAATCGAACATCTCTGGAGAGACCTGAAAATAGCTGTGCAGCAAAGCTCCCCAGAAGTCCCCGACGTCTGTACTTCCGAGAGGAGCTGAAGCCACCCGAGATCCCTCGGGAATCATCGGGGACGGGCGACTCGTTCACTCTGGAGCCTACGCAACTGGGCAGAGCTAGATTATCGCCTAAGGAACGTTTAACGTAGGCTGAGCTCCAACAGTTGTCTGTATTGTGGTGCTGCGGGGCATTACATAGCCACCTTCCCAGTAAAAGACCAGGCTCATCAGTAGGTACAAGTACACTGGTGGGCCAGACTGGGAGTTTTCTAACTCCCATTACCCATATTCCTTTTCATGTTATCCTGCTGTGTGGGGTGACCGGTCTAAATCTCTCCGGGTGCTCATTGACTCTGGATCTGATGAGAGTTTTATGGACGCTACTCTGGTATCTAACCTATGTATCTCCTCACAACTCCTCTCCGTTCCCATGGACACCAGAGCACTAGACGGACACTCCATTGGCAGAGTCACGCACAGCACAGTTCCCACTAACCTGCGGGTATCAGGCAATCACAGTAAGTCCATACAGCTTCTCCCTCTGGATTTTCATGGCTCCTGAGGCACAACTCCGTTATTGAGTGGACCACTGGTTCTATCCTGGGTTGGAGCCCATTCTTCCACTCACATTGCCTGAAGGCGGCACAACCTCCTCCGGGTTGTCGTCCTATGGGTTTAGGTAAAGCCTCGGATTTCTCTGCCGTTCCCGCAGAGTACCAGGACATCCTGGTCCTCCCGGTTCTGACTCTTTGCCTGCCCTGACACTGTACCCGCCTGCCTGACCATTCAGCCTGCCCTGACCATGAGCCTGCCTGCCGCCCAGTACCTTTTGGACTCTGACCTGGTTTATGAACATCTGCTTGTCCTCGACCTGCCTCTTGCCTGCCCCTTGTTTTTCAATAAATATCAGAGATTCGAACCATCTGCCTCCAGTGTCTGCATCTGGGACTCGCCCTGTGTCGTTATAAGGCTAAGGACTAGATAAAGTGTATTTTTACCTGAAGTTTTTCCTTATTGTAGGCTACTACTTTTACAACTTTAAGTCTTGAAATCTTTGGTTGTTTACTAAACTACTCACTCTGTTTAGTACATGGCGTCAAATGTGAATCCTTAAAGAGATGGGTGGGACTAAGGCTTAAGAGGGTGTGAACGATGCTGAATGGGTGTAGACAAAGAAGAGCTCTCCAGTAGGTGTACCAAAACATTCAAGGGCCATTTTATCAAAAGTGTGGTTACAAGTTTATCAACTTTCAAAGAAGAATTACTTTCCCATTGTTCCTCAACTGCTGTGTATGGTATACCATTTTCTATCACTGAGTCTCTACTTTTATTCAATGTAAAAAAACACAATTTCAAATGTTGCTACATAATAAGGCAGTGGTCACAAATGAGGATGAACTGTCACTCCAAAAAAGGTTGACCAATAGAGACACATCATCTATGCCTCCCTCTACACCCCATGTACAGGGAATGACTGTGGCAAAACTTGGCAAAAGCAAAAAAGAAGGCAGAGAAAGCAAATGGCAGGGTAAGTTAACCAAATATTTTTTTTTAAATGCAAGCAAAGAGGGAAGTTATAATTGAAAATGTTTCGCTGAATATATATATATATATTTTTGCATTAATGTTTTTACAATTAATTTGTTCTTGCCTTTCAAAATGATTTCCTTGCTATATTTATTTTGCTCTCAATACTTTTGGTTAATGTTTTGTTTTCCAAATCATTATTTTTGTTTGCAATACTAAGAATGTTGTTCTTCAATTAAAAAGGTTTGCTTGACATTAAAGGCACAAAAGTAATTCGATACATACGCGCCTTTGCGCGCTCTGGAGCTCCCTCAGCCCCTTCCTTACAGGGAATGTCTCTGGGACGAGCGTGAGGTCCCACTCTGTCTGTCAGCTGCGCTACACCTCGCTTGAAACAGCAGTGCGCGAAATATCCACGCGCCAACTGAGTGGACACGCCGACGCGCACGCTGTTTGTTTATTTCGGAGAACATGCAAATGGGGTTATCCAGAGAGACGTCAAGGCTGCACTTACCGATTGCCACTCTCCCTTGCTCCACCGGTATCGAGAGGGGCAGTCAGTGACCCGGCAGGTCTGGCTGGAGGCCGGACGGGAGGATGGGGGGCATTCAGTCTCCTCCGGGCTGCGCCGGTTTCCAACCTCACAGAAAACTTCCCGCTCCTGTATTCCATTGCCACATGACGCTGAGCACTGAAACATAACAGGACAGAAGGTAAGATGTATTAAAAACGATTCTCTACACGTCTGATATTTACTTGATTGGGATGTCATTCCTCTCCACCAATTTTTTTTCAATCATCACCAAGTTATTTGAGTACAAGTTGACTGTAAAAATGAAATCAATGTGTGATATTTTCTTTTATATATGAACTATTATTTTTCGGAATATGAATTGACTATAAAAAGCACAGGAAGCAGAATTTCATTGAATCATGTATTATTGAACTCAATGCAATTCAAACAAAAATGATTAGATGCACTGTTATTTTTATCTCTGCAATTGATATAACCTCAAAGGATCATATATGGCAATACAAGTGTAACATCTCTCTCTTTAGTTTTAATTGTGTCTTCTAATCACCTGTCCCAGTGGAACAACTAGTCGAGCCAACTACTTCCTACATTAAAATTATACACTTGTTGAAACCAAATATGCAAATGATGTACTCTTTAACATACAGGTGTAGGATCTTAATTTTATTTTGTAGTGTATTTTGATGTTTAAAAAGACTTCTGAAGTTGATAATTTCCACTTCGTAATTTCAGCCTCGATTTTCCCTTATGAAAAATGTATCAACCCCTACACAAATGTCCGTTAATTATAATCCACATAATAATTCACATTTCCTGTTTCTTGTCCTGCTCTAGCAAACTGGCTCAGATTAAGATGCTACATCTGTAGAGTTTCATTATTCATTTCTATGTTTATTACCCTCATTTTAGACCTGTGTGGAATTGAATTCAGGAACCACATGCAGGGAAGGTGGTTGCATTATTCAAGGTTACGCTACACCCACCTTCCTTACTTTCCACAGCAAAGATGTCAGTCACACACACTGGTTTACCTTATCTTTAACCTGGGTTAGTTGGCATAAGTCTTTAGGTCTTCAATAAGGTTATGTCCCTGCATGAGACTACACTAACAAGCAAGGCACTTCGGTTACATGTGCCTGTGAAACTAATGTTTTGAAAGATACAGGTAGAAACGTAGTTAAATGGCATAAATGGTTTGTCATTTTGTTTGTTGACTCACACCAGACCCCTCTATGGTTTATATGTAATACAACTTGACTTAGAATTACATGCTGGCTTCAGGTTGAAGGACATAGCTTATTATTAAGCCTTTGACTGCTGTACCACTACAATTTTCAATATTCAATATCATTCACTACAATTTGCCTCAATATCAACAGCAATACTTCTAAGTAAAGCTAACACATCATAATCATTGCATAACATGATATTGTATTATTCCAAAAAGTATGGGTCTAGAGCTTTGATCCAAAAGATCTAACCACAGGACGTTGTGTGCAAGAAAAATGTAAGCTTGAATCAAGGTTGTGTTTGCAGAATTAAAAAGAGTGTCTTAAAAAGTGGGGCAGAGTGTAACCACAGTGAAAACCCTCCAGACGGTTGGGGTTCTTTACACACGTGTGTTCCCGGCTCCTCTGTGTTAATAAAGAGCAGATTTCAACCCTCTGTGAAGATGGAGAGAGAGGGAGAGAGGAGAGGGAGTGGGGGGGGGGGGGGGGGGTTCTCTCCACTAGACAGTCAAGTTTGAACCCCTGCCTTGAGGACATTGCATTTTGAATGTATAATGTCTTGCTGATTTAACCCAGTTTTTTATCTTAAAAATGTAAGAAATGTAAAACATTTAATCAATTTAATCTACAGCTGCACACAACAGAAATACATCTGGAGGAAAATCCCAACATGTAAGTAGAAAGAATGATATTGGTTAGTGGGTACACTCTTAGAAAAAAAGGTGCTATCTAGAACCAAAAAGTTTTCTCCGGCTGTCCCCATAGGAGAACCCTTTAAAGAACCCCGTTTAGTTCCAGGTAGAACCATTTTGGTTCCAGGTAAAACCATTTTAGGTGTCATGTAGAACCCTTTCTAGAGAGGATTCTACATGGAACTCAAAAGAGTTCTAACTGGAACCAAAAAGGGCTCTACCTGAAACCAAAAGGGGTTCTCCTATGGGGACAGCCGCAGAACCCCTTTGGAACCATTTTCTCTAAGAATGTAATGTTCACTACTACCTTGTTTTCCTCATGTTTGTGCATGTTCAGCATGCCTATCTAGGTCTTTTAAAAATACTGTATTAGAAACATAAAATTACATTAATAATGCAAGTCTAATCATGTTTATATGTTTAATGTGTATGTTTATCGTCTTAAAAGAAAAAGATCCACTTTCAATACTGTTAATCCTGATACTGTTTGTACTTACATTTGAATTGGTTTTGTGCACAAACATTAATGGCTAACAGTGTATTTTCCTAAGGGAGCTTTTATGTGGTAAAGGCACATGAAGACCATTATTACACATGCCTTAATTGCTTATAAAGTGTCTTAATTGATTATAAAGTGCATTTATTGGTGTGTTTTTGAGTGAGTATTTGTGTGTGAGTTTGTCTATCTGTTAATGTGTATATTATTGTGTGTGAGAGAGTTTGTCTATCTGTTAATGTGTATATTATTGTGTGTGTGTGTGTGTGTGTGTGTGAGTTTGTCTATCTGTTAATGTGTATATTATTGTGTGTGTGTGAGTTTGTCTATCTGTTATGTGTATATTATTGTGTGCGTGTGCGTGTGTGTGAGTTTGTCTATCTGTTAATGTGTATATTATTGTGTGTGAGAGAGTTTGTCTATCTGTTAATGTGTATATTATTGTGTGTGAGAGAGTTTGTCTATCTGTTAATGTGTATATTATTGTGTGTGTGTGTGTGTGTGAGTTTGTCTATCTGTTAATGTGTATATTATTGTGTGTGTGAGAGAGTTTGTCTATCTGTTAATGTGTATATTATTGTGTGTGTGTGTGTGTGAGTTTGTCTATCTGTTATGTGTATATTATTGTGTGTGTGTGTGAGTTTGTTTATCTGTTAACGTGTATATTGTTGTGTGTGTGTGTGAGTTTGTCTATCTGTTAATGTGTATATTATTGTGTGTGTGTGTGAGTTTGTCTATCTGTTAATGTGTATATTATTGTGTGCGTGTATGTTTGTCTATCTGTTAATGTGTATATTATTGTGTGTGTGTGTGTGTGTGAGTTTGTCTATCTGTTATGTGTATATTATTGTGTGTGTGTGTGTTTGTCTATCTGTTCATGTGTATATTATTGTGTGTGTGTGTGTGAGTTTGTCTATCTGTTATGTGTATATTATTGTGTGTGTGTGTGTTTGTCTATCTGTTAATGTGTATATTATTGTGTGTGTGTATGTTTGTCTATCTGTTAATGTGTATATTATTGTGTGTGTGTGTGTGTGTGTGAGTTTGTCTATCTGTTATGTGTATATTATTGTGTGTGTGTGTGAGTTTGTTTATCTGTTAACGTGTATATTGTTGTGTGTGTGTGTGTGAGTTTGTCTATCTGTTAATGTGTATATTATTGTGTGTGTGTGTGTGTACATGTTATTACCACCCAATCGACTGTACATGCTCTTAAAGGTTAGAGGACTGTGTGTGTGTGTGTGTGTGTGGATCAGTAAACACATCCAGATGTCCATACCCTCCCGAGGCTCACAGAGCGAGAGGTGAGAAATCACCTTGTTAAATTAGTTGCATGTTAACCATTAAAAGCCCCAAGCATCCCATCTCTTTATGCTACCTATCCTCTCTATATTTCAACAATGTGTATTAATTTAATTCTCAAAACAAGAAAAACTAAATGTGATTACTGGATTTATTTTATATTAGGTTCACCTGCTTGAAGAAGGAATATTTCCAGTCTGAAATGCCATAATTGTAGTATTTAAAGGTAGACTCAGCTAAATGACGTTGCCACAAGCAGCACCGGAGATATTGAGATGAGCGAGATGCAACACTTCACTCTCACACAGTCACACACAGTATCTGGACAAGTGCATGGGTTCGCTTCACGCTGTTCACAGCGTGGTAGCCAGGGCACCAAAACAGGGGAGAAGTTTAGCCTCATGCATCAACGCTCTTAGTTGTTGTGGAAATGTACCCACAAAGGTGTTTACTTTCTGCATCTACATCATATCGCTGAGTCTATCTTTAAGACTATATTTCGATTGACTAATCATTTCTTGAACATCATATTTCATAATCACGTTCAAAATAAAGCTGATTGTTTATGAAGGAACTACTCACTAAGGCTTAAAGGCTAATACCACTCAATAACAGTCAAAATACAGAATGTGTCACAGTATGATGCGTTTTGCATGACACTTTCTGTATTTTGAAAGTTCTATATCTTCAAAAGTTGATTGCTTACATGTAAAACATTTTGGGACTATCAACAGTGGACTAAGACAGTGTTTGAGCGGTGTTGTCCTTGAACAAGTGGGTACATGTGTAGGATGTCAGTTGTTAACATGTGGAGTGTTTAAAAAAAAAAACATTTGCCAATTTTTTATGTCATTTTGTGTGTGCATTTTTTACATTTTGTAAAATGGTCCATGGCTACCATAGAGTGTCTGTTAAATAATGATGGTACAGTACATTCAGTGAAATCAGCTGTTACCTGGTTATATTAATATGATTGTCAGGTAGATGTATGCAATAGAGCTGTTTGAGATAGACAACAAGTCCTCTGAGGTATGGAGGGCAGATGTGTATCTCTTCTGGGCCCCTGATCAGTGGAGAGAGAGGAAGAGAAAGAGACAGAGAGGAATAGAGGGGGAAAGAGCACCAGGCTCTCCAGCTGGGGAGGTGCATGTTGGGAATGTGTCTGGCCTGCTGTGGTAAGTGGATTGTCTCTCTGGCCAACCTGGACTCAGGGGTAGCCATAACATAGAAAACGAAAATCCGTGACTAGTATTTTTGATTGTTTTAAATTGAACCTTTATTTAACTAGGCAAGTCAGTTATGGCCTCCCGGGTGGCGCAGTGGTCTAGGGCACTGCATCACAGTGCTAGCTGCGCCACCAGAGTCTCTGGGTTCGCGCCCAGGCTGGGCTGGGTTCGCGCCCAGGCTCTGTCGCAGCCGGCCGCAACCGGGAGGTCCGTGGGGCGACGCACAATTGGCATAGCGTCGTCCGGGTTAGGGAGGGGAGGGTTAGGGAGGGATATCCTTGTCTCAGTATGTAAAATGTAATAAAATGTATGCACTCTACTGTAAGTCACTCTGGATAAGAGCGTCTGCTAAATGACTAAAAATGTAAATGTAAAATGTAAAAATGTAAGAACAAATTCTTATTTACAATGACGGCCTAGGAACAGTGGTTAACTGCCTTGTTCAGGGGCAGAACAACACATTTGTTGATGATTTGTTTCATTTGGTATAGTATGTATTATTTTGTGGATGTAAAATAAATAAATAAAAGCTAGGTGGCTAACGTTAGCTAGGCTAGGGGTTAGAGGTTAAGGTTAGGGTTTGGGCAAGGGTTAGGTAACATGCAAAGTCGCTAAAAAGTTGTTGCAAAGTAGCTAAAAAGTAGTAAGCAGTTGCAAAGTTGCTAATTTGCTAAAATGCAAAAGTATTCCGTGATGAGATTCGAACATGCAACCTTTGTGTTGCTAGACGGTCGTGTTATATGTCGACCCATCCACCCCGACCAACCACACTCCTTTTGTTTTTGCATTAAGTAACCTTCTGTCTTCTGTCTTTGGGCTCCCGGGTGACGTGCATCTCAGTGCTAGAGGCGTCACTACAGACCCTGGTTAGATTCTAGGCTGTATCACAACCGGCCGTGATTGGTATGCCCATAGGCGCACAATTGGCCCAGCGTCATCCCGGGTTAGGATTTGGCCGTGGTAGGCCATCATTGTAAATAAGAATTTGTTCTTAACTGACTTGCCTAGTTAAATAAAGATTAAATAAATAAAATAATGTAACCATACCAAATGTAACATATCATACTAATTTGAGTGTCATGGATTTTCATTTTCTATGTTACTTCTAGTCTATGAGACCAGATTGCTCTGGCTGGGTAGAGGAAGAGGAGCCTCTGACACATGTTTCCAATTGGGGAGGTATAGGATAGGAGGGCGGGCGGGAGGGAAGGAGCGTGGCTGGCTAAAGTCTACCTCAGCCAAGCCCAGATGAAAGTGGAGGCATGGCTATCCCTCCCTCCCACTGCCCCAGATAGCAGCCCAGTGTGGGATCCTCTCAAACCGCCAGAGTGATGAGCTACAACCCAGAAGACAGGCCACATTTTTAGGTGCCACAGAACACATATTACTGAACAGTCATGCATGTTAGAAAAAATGCCAACTCAGACACATACCTCACAGTGCACCAGTGAATCAGAAAGTTAATGAGCATTAAAAGGAAAAATAATGAGTGCTGAACTGGGAGCATGATTGGTAGTGGTAGCATGTAGTGTTTATTTCAGGTTTAAAGAGTACCTCTCCCCAGCTCCCTGTCTTCCATTTGGGGCAGCGGCGCCCCCGGCAGCTCCTCTCCTTGCTGGGTTGGGTCAGGTGTTTACAGTTGTCCTCTGGAACAGGTCGACCGGATCGGGTCACACAGCTCACCTTACGGTTCTTCGATCCTTTACCACATGCGGCAGAGCACTGCAACAGGAGGTCAAGAGCAGGTCAAATGTAATAAATTGTTTATAGATAGGGGGTGTACGGAGATCAAATACCAGAACAATGTAAAATACTAGATGACAGATGAGTATAGTATAGAACACTTTTATCATTCACTTGAATAGTTTTTCAGTCTACTTCTTCTTGAGAACAAGATCACATGTACAGGGCTTCAGAGTACACAACAGGTTAGTGACATTTTTATTAGCAAATACGGTATGTAACATGAGGTGGGACATAAGATCATGTGAATAGGTTTGAAACATACATTTAGCACGTTGACAAGACTTAAGATATTAATGCACTGCCATTTACACACAAAACAATCTCTACAGTATAGCATTTTAGATTTTAGTGAATGCAAGCTGAGCGTACAGAAATGTGCGACGGAAGCGGAGGCCCCTCTGTTAAACGGATGAAGTCCACCGAAGGTAGAGTCATGAGAGCCAAGCAGCACACAGTCACCAGCCACGTTCACATCCAGGTTCATTGAGCTGGCCCAGGTCTAACTCTATCTGACAGGCAGGCACCCCACACACCAGCACCCCCCAGCACAGTCAGGCACTCCCAGGCCTGTGAGTTCAGTGGGGCTGTTGGGTTGGGGTTGGGTAATCAAAGCGTCTCAGAGTGTGAGGACAGATAGGATGCGACAGGCCCTGGGTTGAACGAGTGCGTAGCCCAGCATGACGGCACTGCGCTGCCCAGCGAGGGATCGCGCCGGACAGGAACCCACAATGACCTTTCACCTCATTTAGGAGAGGGAGGGCGGGGCTAAATGTCACCAGAGCCCATAGGACAACGAATGGCTCAATAAGGAGGAAGTTACCCCCCCGGAAATGACTGTAGAGATGTGAGCGCCTTGTGAATGGATATACATCATAGGCATTTCATTTTATATTAACAAATTAAAACAAAAGCACAAAATGACAAGGAATGACAAATATAATGTTACTAAAGTCATTTAATTTAAGGGATTGATACTGTTTTACATGTTTAACCACAGACACCAATTTCATATAATAAACTTGATTGAAATGAAACCTTCATTCGAATGTTAGTTTATTCCATTAACAAATCGAAAATGAAGCCAAAACACCAACAATGTGTGATTACTTGCTGTATTTTTTTGCTCTAATGAATTTCAATACACATAAGAGAGAACATTTAAATGAGTACTGTACTGTATGTGTTTTTTTTACATTTAGGCAATCTGACTTAGTCGCCCAGATGTTCCCCACATGCATACATCTGGTTAGAGGCTGTTATTGGGGCCCAGCAGTGTGAGAGTCTGTCACCAGTTACAGTTAGCCCTCCTTTATAATAACCACTTGAGGCCAGATATCAGTCTGCATGAGAACTTGAGGCTGCGTTTACACAGGCAGTGCAATTCTAATATTTTGCCCCATTATTGGTAAAACAGCTGATCTGATTGGTCAGAAGACCAATTCATGGAACAAAGATCAGAATTGGGCTGCCTGTGTAAGTAAACACACCCTCAGAGCGTGCAGCACACTTCTACTTTTAAGGTGCAGTTATTGTCCATCTATTATGGTGTTTTAGTTACCATAAAAAATGTGATACTATTGATTCACCCCTTTGCCTATGAGCAGACGTTACAGTGGTGTTTGGAATTTGGAGTGAGGTAGACATGAAGAGTACACACACAGGCTATGATCATGGTCATGGAGGGCCATTTAGGAGAAATAGCATTTTACAAAGGTTTAAATCATTTAATAAAATGCATTTACAATGAGGGGCAGGCAGCCAGACTGCTGCTTTTTAAAAGTCAGACCATTCCTCAAAGTTTGATATACTCTTTAAATGAGCTTTCCAGCCATATTGCTCTGCACCAATAACGTTCTATTACCTTGGGAATCATTACAACACTGGGGAAGTAAATCACCAACCAGTTCTCTATATCCACAAATTCTGTGGGTATGCACTAGACACCTTCCTTTCATGTACTTAGCTAGTGTGCGTGTTCCATGCTGGAATTTACCCTACAACCTACCACGTGCACACCATTTAATAAACTAGACTCTATATTTTAGCATACTCCGAGTGAAATTTATACTTTCATGTCAATGTAAACTGTAATCATCACAAAACTACCTTTAATCTACAACACTATTCCAACTATCACACTATTTTCAACTATCACGCATTCAGACACAATTTTATTGTATCATTAGATCAGATGCTTTTATTACAGTGTCAAATAAAACAGTGGCCTCTGACAGACCACTACTTGTGCCTAAAATACACCACATTCCGATGCCTGTGTTCCGTCCTGGAATTCTAAAGAACCCAGGCGACAGGGCCTTTCGGGCCCCCACAGACAACAGGGCTTTCCCGGCTTTTTTTCCTGGGATCACAGCCCTTTCCCAGAAGCCCATCCATGCTGATTAGATGTACAGGGAAGGGGCCCCTCCCAGATCAAACGTGACCCTTGACCCCCAATGCACTCCTGTATTGTCTTTCTGACGGGCTCTCATTTGAGTCACTGTCACTGGCCCCCCGCCATCGGAACAATGTCATCAACCCGCCAGTGAAAAGGGGCAAGGGGGGGACTGGCGAGAGGCGGATGAGGGGGCGACGTAGTTAAAGAGAACGTGTCGTCAGGCGCACAAAAAAACATGTCAGCCATTAGGAATGAGCATAGTAAATGGGAGTCCTTCTAGCCAGTGTTACAGAGAATAAAGATTTACCTTGGTACGAAAGGCATTGAACTCTGGCAGAGACAGAAAAATCATAATTGCTCAAAGAGATCACTGGGTCCCTGATCTCATAAGACAACAGAGATATTGCTCAGTGATTTGTACATTTTCATTCACTGAAAACGCCCCTTTCAAAACACCAGTTAGAGAGCTCAAGTAATGCTCTCTGCAGAGATAACTTGCAGAGAATTTCCTATCTAATCCATAGTTGATTTGGTTAACTATATGGCCCACTTCCACTTCCATATTCCTGCTGTAATTAGTGTAAAGCCAAAACCGGTAATCTAAAGGTAATCTTCTTAATTAAAGCACAGACATGTTGATGAGATTTTTAACAGGACTACAAGGTTGCCTGTGGTAGTATAAGTGAATGTGTTCACTTCACTGTTAGTGGTTCTTCATGGCAATTATCTCATTCAATAAAACTATTTTTAACAAAGTGTTCCAGAGTGTAGGTATCAGTTTTCTCCCTCAGGACTAGTCCTACTGTAACTAAGATAAGGTCAGGAGTGCAGATGTCTTGTCTCTCTTCTCTCATATGACCTCCATTTTTCACTTCCGATATCCATACAATAAAACATGCTTCTGCACGCTAAATCAACTAGCTAGAGGATTGACTAGCATCAACTAGCTAGAGGATTGACTAGCAAGGAAACAAGTATAAATGGATGTTTTGGAACTTAGTTTGAGAATAAGCACTTGTTCGTGATGGTTCGTGAATCGTGAACATTATATTTTACGGTAAATACTATAAATGAAAGAAACATTGGTTTTTAATAGTATCTCTACTTCACTTTAATAGTTACCTTTCTGTGAGCGAACAAATTCAGCAAGTTCAAATAAAATTAAATATTGACATGACATTATAATGAAGTAGAAATAAATACAGATAATTACATAAATATGCACAAATGTCCTTGAAACCCAGACTAATACTGCCATATGGAATGAGAGGCATAGAGTATTTTATTTCAAGAGCCTGTTCATATCATCAAACACATTGTAAATGCATCATGCCGTACTGCTAAAATATGCACCCTAAACTCCAACAAGGAGCCAAGCTGTAATTTGTGGCTCTAGATAAAAAAATACAACTGTGTTTTATTCTACACATCAAATGATCGACAATTCCACATTGCAATGAGACTTAATGCGTGTGGAGTTGTTTCAAGTAGGGTAAAAAGTTACACACTCTTATTGGATTCGTCATAATCAACTCAAACCTTATGCTACCTTGTCAATACTCATATGGAGACTGTTAGAAATGATAGTTATCTTTAGTGAACAAGGTGTGGTGAGAAATACACTCACTTCCTGCTTGAGAGCTGTGTTAACAGGCCCTTAAAATAAGGTGTGATGTCTGCAACTTATGCACACACATTAATTACCAGGAGGTTACAGTTAGCCTTAGGAATGACTGGGTGGGCTCCAGGCAGAGGTTGCGCCTAACCACAGGTCCAAGATCAGTTTTCAAAACATAGACCCTGGATCTGTGCTTAGGGCCAACATCCTTGGATGGCCTTAACATCATGATGAATGAGAATGAAAATGCAGCCCTCCAGCAGAAGATAAAGGCGGGTGGGGTTAATAGAGAATGAGGTAGACACATATGACTGGCTCAGAGGATGAGCTCCAGGTATATAGAACACTATAAACTCTCCCTGTGCTCGCAGGTACTGACTGTGTGTTCACAATGCTAGGACAAGTGGCATTCTCTTTCAGCTACAACAAAAATAGGTTTGTTGGTGAATAAATGGAACACACTTCAAAAGTTATCTTTACCTTTAAAAAAAAACTATAACACATTTTCACCTAACATAACTACTTTTTTTTTTTTTTTTACATAATCAATAATCAACTCATCATGAAAAAAAAGCAAAAAAATGATTATGAAAAACGACTCAAAACAACAGGTGTTTACATACATATCTATGTCACAATAGACCGTTTGTGACTAAGTTATTTTTGTTATTTTTTTATGTTTACATCTCATTTCTCCCTTGTTTTGCAAAAGCACCATTGTAAGTATCATAAGTTAATGGCTAGTTGAGTTGTGTTTGTTCTAAGTGAGGTATGGTTGAGCATAGCATATTTTCACATGTGTATTGAGCACTGGTGAACACACCAAAATAAACTATTTACAAAGCGAATATATAGACATATCTAACAAGACATAACTACACTCATATCAAGCACCTTCTGAGCGGTGGGCCTTGGACCTACTGGTTGGGCTGGGTGCTTATGTCTGTGCTAGTAAAAAGGAGGGAATCTGGGTCAGGACTTCAAGCTGTGGTAAAATGACTATTACCTTGAAGAATCACATAATATATCAAATAACATGGCTATCACCTTATTCTACAGTCCTATTTCAGCTGGTGTTTACCTGTTCTTTACTGAGAAACCCTATTGTTTCTTTAAGAATTTGGCATAATTGGTAACTAGCCGGCCCATACATGACTAAAAAGTAATTATTAGTTCATTACCATGTAACTACCATTTTACGACGTAATTTCTGAGTAAATAACAGTGGACTGTAAAATAAGGCAGAAACATAAGATAATTAGTAACTTCTCTATAATTAATAAGGAGCAATCTGCCATTGCTACATCAGTTTTTTTTAACTTTTAAATATGTAAGCTTGTTTCACCCCTTTGTTGGTGAACAATGTAATTGTAAACAAAACACTGTATTAAAACATGATTAAAACATGGATGGTCAGTCCATGCATCCATAGATCTGTCTATGACTTTGACAGTGATTACATTTCTCCAGCCCCATCCCTCAGCTGTTTACTGAAACAGTGGTGGGCTGGTGCTTTGTTATTGTTTGAACTGCAGATTGCCCCTTTAAGACCAATTGAATTCTTACAGTTATGATGGTCAATAAAGCTTTAGCATCAGAATGATATATATAGTGCCTTCGGAAAGTATTCAGACCCCTAAACTTTTTCCATATCTGTTAGGTTACAGCTTTTTAATTATTTATTATTAAATTGTTTTTTTCCCCTCATCAAATCGACACACAATACCCCATAATGACAAAGCAAAAACAGGTTTTTAGAAATGTTTGCTAATTTATAAAAAGGTGAACCTTCACCACTAGTCTGAGGTCCTAAGCGCTCTGGAGCAGGTTTTCATCAAGGATCTCTCTGTTCTTTGCTCTGTTCATCTTTGCCTTGATCCTGACTAGTCTCCCAGTCCCTGCCACTGAAAACTGAAAAACATTCCCACACATGATGCTGCCACCACCATGCTTCACTGTAGGGATGGTGCCAGGTTTCCTCCAGACGTGACGCTAGACATTCAGGCTAAAGAGTTCAATCTTGGTCAATCTGTCATGTGCCTTTTACTGTGGAGTGGCTTCCATCTGGCCATTCTACCATAAAGCGCCTGATTGGTGGAGTGCTGCAGAGATGGTTGTCCTTCTGGAAGGTTCTCCCATCTCCACAAAAGAACTCTAGAGCGCTGTCAGAGTGACCATCGGGTTCTTGGTCACCTCCCTGACCAAGGCACTTCTCGCCCCGATTGATCAGTTTAGCCGAGCGGCCAGCTCTAGGAAGAATTTTGGTGGTTCCAAACTTCTTCAATTTAAGAATGATGGAGGCCACTGTGTTCTTGGGGACCTTCAATGCTGCAGAAATATTTTGGTACCCTTCCCCATATCTGTGCCTCGACACAATACTGTCTCAGAGCTCTACGGAAAATTCCATCGACCTCATGGCTTGGTTTTTGCTCTGACATGCACTTTCAACTGTGAGACTTTATATAGACAGTTCCAAGTCATGTCCAATCAATTGAATTTACCACAGGTGGTCTGCAATCAAGTTGTATAAACATGTTAAGGATGATCAATGAAAACAGGATGCACCTGAGCTCAATTTCAAGTCTCATTACAAAGGGTTTGAGTACTTATGTAAATAAGGTCTTTCAGTTTTTTTATATTTAATATATTTGAAAAAAAATCTAAAAACCTGTTTTCGCTTTGTCATTATTGGGTATTGTATGTAGATTGCTGAGGATTAAAAAAAAATTGTTTTGAATAAGGCTGTAACGTAACAAAATGTGGAAAAAGTCAGAGGGTCTGAATACTTTCCGAAGGCACTGTATATCTCTAGAGTACAAAAAAAATTATATAGTCCCAATGGGGTTGGTGCATTCACTTGGACTCTTTCCAGGTTATTTTCTTTGCCACGTGTAAAAACTATGAATAGCACCAACACTTGAGTATACTGTATCTCCATTATTTGGGTGTTTACAAAAAAAAACAAGGCATCTTAAATTCCTGACATACAGAAACATTCATCAATATTTGCATATGAACAACGATTGACTGTGTGCGAATACAAAGAGGTAAGACAGAAACTTTGGAGGTTAATGCTACTGTATATACAAAGGAAACCAAGAAGAAAATCTCTTAAGTAATAAATTATATTTTAAAACAATATCTTACAAACTAGCTTTGATTCTGAAATACCAACTGATCCTGAATTTTGAACACTGACTAAGACTGATAACAGAGAAAGTGTTCTTATGGTCACAGCTGAAGCTTTTCATATGTTGTACTTTTTGGTGTGTTGTGTGTATTGTGTGTTTATTTTTTCTCTTAAGTGCAACAGAAATCAATTCCCATCTGTCTCTAGAAGCATGACCAGTCTCAGGCACCAAGGGAAAGGGTAAAGGTGAGGTGGAGGTGAAAAATGGAGTTTCCAGCATGTAAGTCTACAGAACCATCCTTCTCCCTCAAGTTTAATTCTTTGTTTGTTTTGCCTTGTCATGCTACACAGTTTAGTGGTGAAACTCTGTGTGTGGTGAAATGAGAGGACTGTTAAAAAAAGAGGGGGAAGAAAACAAAAGGGATATATTTACGAGCGTACCGAGCTCCATGGGTCTGTGCTCCAGTGGGGGTTAGACGGGCACGACTGAGTATTGCACTGCTCACGGTCGGGCGGTTTGTCAAGAATCTCACAGCTCAGATCGTTAAAGCGCTCTCCGTTGGGCCTTTGACACGCCACAAGCCGTGTCTTTATTCCTCCCCCACACGGCTTGGTACACTGCAGGACAGAGCAGAGGTAAGAAGGAGTGTGTAGACAAAGTCGGGACAGTTGATTCACGCCATTGTTTATCTAACGTACAGTATGTCATCCCCACCCAACATACACCTACCTATCTAGGACATCTAACCCCTAATTTCTAACCTTTAACCCGTCACCCCCAACACAACCCAGGAGGCACATGAAGACATACAGCCCAGCAATTTCAGAAGAATGGAATTCTAGAATAATAACCGCTGTCAGAACGCCAAGGTTCATAACGATGGGATGAAGTCATCAAAGTGCAACTAAACCCCGCAGTGTATCAGTGCTGTAGGGCGAATTGTGTTCTCTCACCTCTCCCCAGTTCCCATAGACCCACTGTGGACAGGGTCCGGACTCACAGGAGCGCTGCTCGATGGGTTTGGAGCGCTCCTCACAGTTGTTGACAGCATAACCATTCTCATCCTGGCAGACAACCACACGCCTCTGGAAGCCGCCCGCACACGTGCTCGAGCACTGACGTGACATGGAGGAGAACACCGTTTGAGACAGATGGATAACACACTCTCACACATACAGGTATGTGTGCACTAACTCAGAGACAAGCAAGTAGACATCCAAACACTAATACATGTACATGTACTCATCCATGCACATGTATGGCGCTCATCTATACACACATACCTCACTCAAACAATGGGTTACAACAAGAATACATTTACCAAGAAACAAAGTGTCACATACTTCAGACCTTTGCACATACACACATCAGCTACAATGAAACAAATGCACACACAAAGACCAACACACAATTTTTAAATATAAACGATAACACACTAACATACAGTATGTGCAAAAAGGCACCCATTGACAGACACGTATACAAAAGCACAAATACATCATTCTTGCAAGTGTCAGATTGACCTCAGAGACTATGTGCTTTAGGAAACTGGATGGATAATGCACTGCTATATTAAAACACATATCCTCTGGAAAAGGAAGGAAGAGATCCCAAAAATAGCCCTTGCTATTTCCTATGATCTTTTAAATAACACCAGCTATTTGGGGACACAGATTGCTGTGCAACTAACTGTAATAACCCCGTTTTGAATAACAGCTATACAATAGACTACTCACTGCCAAAACCATCAGCAAAAACTCATTGACTTCTTGGGTTAGGATACATGACGTTGTTACATCACAGACAGACAGCCTCATAAAGGTCAACATCAACACAAGACTGAGATAGTGCTCAGCTGTGCTGCCTTCCCACTTATACGATTGTAATGGAAGACCACTTAGGTTGTATGCATTAATGTAATGTTAAGGAACCTAGGACACCAAGATGATTGTAAATGGTGTCCAGTGTAAGAAACTCACCGCTCCCCAGGGTCCTGTTCTCCACTGGTGGGCCTGGGCTCGCCCTCCACCGCGCCCGTCGGCAGTCGTGGGCAGGTTATTGCGGGGGCCCCCGCTGGGTGAGGGGAGGGGCCGAGAGTCACTGGAGCGAGCAGCAGGGCACTGGGACATGGCACACTCCTGCTCTGTGGCCGGACGGTCATCAGCGTCACACTCCACTACGTCCACTATCTGATCACTGAAGTTCACACACACCACCTGGCGCGTGGTCTTCCCCTGCCCGCAGGATACAGAACACTGTGCACACACACACACACACACAGGCACAGACACACAGTAAGAAACAAAGCATATAAACACAAACAGAACTTGCTGCAGCAGCTTAGGTCAGTGTCTTGTCTCTTTAAACATGGCTGACCCCTGTTTTAAGATCTTCCTTAAAGAAAATGAAAGAGAGCTTCTACCAAAGACTCATGCTGCTCCAATTACGTCTGGCCAAGTGGAGTAAACTGGACTGTATCTATCTTGCATAAGACCTGGAATTATGCAACAACTGTCCACTGTACTGTACTGTACCATGCTACTGAGCCAGGGATTACACTGGCCAAGGGTTTACTGTCTAGGACTCAACAATGCTGCCTATTTCAAATAGGTGTGGATATTGCACAAGCATCTCCCAATCCGAAAAATGGTGTAGTTACTGCACTTTAAACAGGCCCTGTGTAGGCATATGCACAGGTTAAAACTACAACACTTAGGTTGCTTTTACAGTTAGGTCTTATAATGGTAGAACAGCCACTAAACTTCATGGCCTAACTGGGACATCCGCCATACCATAGCTATCACTCCCTCCATCAGGGTTCATTTCCGGTTCCATTCCATATCAAGAGCGTGTTAAGTGAACGTTTAGAGTCAGAGCGGTCTCTCTCTGTGGCTCTGTTTGCTGTGGCCTTGGGCTGAGCTGCTTCCTGCCTGCCTGCCTGGAGCCCACTGAGTTTCTCTGGAATAAATAAGCAGTCAGAGAGACCCTCCCTCCCACAGCCTGTATCTAGCTATCTGTGTGTGTGTGTCTATGTGTGAGTGAATGTGTGTATGTGTGTATTCGTGCGTGTGTGTGTTTGTGCGTGGTGGCCATAACTGCAGCATGGTGGGAGTATGACTAGTGCTCTCTGTCTGATGAGAAACATCTGCAAACAAGGACCCTAGCCCCTCTCTCCAGCCCCTTGTTCCTCACGCGTCCCACTATCCCCTTGCCAACCCTCCAAACACACCAAAGCCTGTTTCATCTCCTCCTCCCCTTGGACCAGAGAAACACACAATCACACAAAGTGATTATGAACAGTGGTCTGAAAGGTTCAAACCACAGCTAAACAAACCTGAGATATTATAATCCACTGAGCTGGCTAGAGATTTCATTGTGAAATACAACTTAATGAACAGTGCCGACAGAGCATAAAATGGTAGTCAGATTTCCCTCTCGAAGAGTTCACTATGGAATTGAAGGTTAAAGGCCCAGTGCAGTCAAAAACTTGATTTTGCTGTGTTTTATATATATTTCCACTCTATGAGGTTGGAATGATTAGTTAAATAAGAAATAAGAAAGAGAGTTCCAAACCTCTCTGCCAATAACAGCTAGATTTCAGTTTTCCCCTCCCCACTTACACTACATGACCAAAAGTATGTGGACACGTGCTCGTTGAACATCTCATTCCAAAAACATGGGCATTAATATGTAGGTGTTCGATTGGGTTGACGTCAGGGCTCTGTGCAGGCCAGTCAAGTTCTTCCACACCGATCTTGACAAACAATTTTTATATGGACCTTGCTTTGAGCACGGGGGCATTGTCATGCTGAAACAGGAAAGGGGCTCCCCAAACTGTTGCCGTAAAGTTGGAAGCACAGAATTGTCTAGAATGTCGTTGTATGGTGTAGCATTAAGATTTCCCTTCACTGGAACTAAGGGGCCTAGCTCCTCTACAAACCTTTACAGTTGGCAGAGTTCTCCTGGCATCCGCCAAACCCAGATTCATCCGTTGGACTACCAGATGGTGAAGTGTGATTCATCACTCCAGAGAACGCGTTTCCACTGCTCCACAGTCCAATGGCGGCGAGCTTTACACCACTCCAGCCGATGGAAACCCATTTCATGAAGCTCCCAACGAACAGTTCTTGTGCTGACGCTGCTTCCAGATGCAGTTTGGAAATCGGTAGTGAGTGTTGCAACCGAGTACAGACGAGCTCTTCAGTAAGGCCATTCTACTGCCAATGTTTGTCTATGGAGATTGCATGGCTGTGTGCTCAATTTTATACACCTGTCAGACATGGGTGTGGTTGAAATAGCCGAATCCACTCATTTGAAGGGGTGTCCACATACTTTTGTATATATATTGTAGACCACTCCCAGACAGTCCTAGCAGAATTCTTGCTTGAGAATTTGCTCTGTGCTAAAAAGCAATTATTATAATATTTTGACCATTTTAATTGAAAACAATCACGGTAAGGTACATAGTTGTTACTCAGAAATGATTTGATATTGAGATAAAAACGGCTGCATTGGAACTTTAAAGAGATTAGTAATGGATATATGGATTTTATATCCTTAGCCACAAGACCCTGTAGTAATTACAAATATTTTAAGTGTACATGGTAAATGCATTAAACATTGGTGGTTGATTGAACGAAAGTAGTTACTTACAGATGTCCATTCAAGGACCTTCCACTGTCCGCAGGCCACTACAGAGCACACCTCCCTGGCCGGGGGCTTGGCCAGGTGGGAGCAGGCAGAATCCTCCGCAACCCCACCCTGGTTGTCACGGCAACTGACATAGCGCATCCGGGTCCCTTTGCCGCAGGTGGCGCTACACTGTGGTGGAGATGGAGGCAATTAGTACAATTGTAGTACAATACAGTAGTATGTTATTGCTTCATTGAGTGGTGGAGTAACTGATAGAACCAACCTGTGTCCAGGAGCCGAACCTCCACTGGGTTTTGTGTGGGAGGTGGGAGGGCACTTTGGTCCCCGGGGGAACCGGGTGGCTGATGGGACACTGGGTCAGTTCACAATCCTACAGGGACAACCATACACATTCATTAAACCAATTACAGTGACAGAAACACATCTACTTACTGTGCAGCTCTGACAGGAGTGTACCCATCATCAGACTAAAAGTAACAGTGTTACTCTGACGGATCCCAGAAATACACAGTGTTAAACCCCTCCATCTGAATAACCTGATGCCTGTCATAACGTGTCACAGTGGAGAGGTATCCCAGTCTCCAATGCCAACACTGGCGTGTTACTGGGCTCCTCCTTCTTCAGCCATGCTCTCCTCCCCAGAGCAATCTCATGACCTTTGACCCCCTAGTTCTGGGTTGAGCAGAGAGGTGAGCAGAGATGGGCCTAACTTAGGTATAGTTGTGTTACAGAGGGCTCCACATTCCATACTCATCCTCTGAGTGGAAATAAACAGGACACTGGCAGCCAGGCAGGCTGGAGAACACAGCCTCCGCAGCCTTACACTAACACAGTTAAATACATTGTAAAACATGGTGGTGGGGGTGGAAGTGGTGGGAATAATAAGAGAAAGAATGAAGGAGGCAACCAAGACCTGTCTATGACTGTGGGTGTGTGTTGATGTATGTGCATCTTTATATAAATAAAGGGGCACCATTTCAAAATGGTTAGATATACATTTAAATATGATTTTCTTGCAGCTTCCCATGTGTAGTTACAGGAATAAAAGTATAGATAGGCACAATGAGACCATAATTCCACCTAGCAACAACAAAACATCGTTCAAAATACACTGCCTGTTTCTTTGTCATGCCTAGTTGCCAGGTCTTTTGGTGCTTTGGTTAAATTCTCTATCATTTAAAGCCATGCCAAACATTCCTGGACAACGAAAAGATAAACAACAGCATTTCTATATGTTTTAATAGTGAATATAATAATATAATATAATGAAATAATAATAATACAATGGGTTTTGTCAACAAAATCATTGACAATAATAATAACCAATAATGAAATCATTATAATCAGTAAACTCTTCAAACATTGTGTGTGTGTGTGTGTGTGTGTGTGTGTGTGTGTGTGTGTGTGTGTGTGTGTGTGTGTGTGTGTGTGTGTGTGTGAGCGTGTGCGTGAGAGCGCGTGACTGTGAGTGTGCGAGTGTGCGTGTGAGTGTGAGTGTGTGTGTGTGTGTGTGTGAGTGTGCGTGTGTGCGTGAGAGCGCGTGAGTGTGAGTGTGCGAGTGTGCGTGTGAGTGTGAGTGTGTGTGTGTGTGTGAGTGTGCGTGTGTGCGTGAGAGCGCGTGAGTGTGAGTGTGCGAGTGTGCGTGTGAGTGTGAGTGAGCGTGTGCGTGAGAGCGCGTGAGTGTGAGTGTGCAAGTGTGCGTGTGAGTGTGAGTGTGTGTGTGTGTGTGAGTGTGCGTGTGTGCGTGAGAGCGCGTGAGTGTGCGAGTGTGCGTGTGAGTGTGAGTGTGTGTGTGAGTGTGAGTGTGCGAGTGTGTGTGTGTGTGTGTGTGTGTGAGAGTGTGACAGTGTGTGGGTCTGTGTCTGAAAACTATTATTTCTTCCTCTGTCTTTGTTTCCTCCACTCCTTGCCTCTCCTTGAAAGTGCATTGCAGCCGGAGGGGAGGAACCTTCACTCCTCTCCCCCAGTGTGCTTTGAGAAGGAGGTGAGGAATGGGGTAAACAAGGGGAGAATCTCAATTGCATTTCCTTGATTGCTCACGTCCTCTCTCCTCACCTCCTTCTCAAAACCAATTGGATAAGAAGGTGAGAGGGGAAGGACCTCTGAGACGAAGAGAGGAGGAGCGAGAATGCAATGAATCAAGAAAATGCAATTGAGATTCTCCCAATGACAGAGGAAGCATGTATTTGACAGCTATTAAAGCCCCCATGCAGTCTTTGTAATTGTATTTTTAAATCATCACTGTATGTCTAATAAATCACTGTGTTTATTTAATGAAAATAACTCCAAAGTATTTTTCATTTATTTCCCTGAGCCTCCTTTGGTCCTTGAAATGCTCAGATTGATCATGTGGGCGTTAGGAAACAAATGTGAAGATATTTACATACACAGCCCTGATTGGCTGATAGGATGGTCTAGAGCCCACCCCCTTTCCCAGATGAACAGTCATTGGTCTATGATAATCATATCACATTATGACGTCATGATGTGGGCCAAAAGTTCCATCCCACCTGAACAGAAATTCCAGACATTTTTTTCAAACAGCTCTTACACAATAAGGGCATTATTATAATTTTCACAATTTCAGAGTTATATTTCGACCTCATAGTAGGGCCCGGGACGATGCCAATATCACGATACTCATTAGTATCGTGCCAAAGAAACAAAACACTTAGCGGATTTAACTTCTTTCGGAAAACACCCCTAATGTTGGATACAAACACCATTATGTTGTCATCCAGAGTCACATGCATTTATTTTCCAAGCTATACAGTAGCACACAATATTTTACATACAGCAGGTTTTTAAAGGACCAAAGAGTTTGGTCTGCTTTGTGTTAAAATGTTTGCCATGGAAAAAATATTGCAATACTGATATCGTTCCAGCCCTACCTCATAGTGTGTGTGGAAATCTCATTAAAAAACAGACCAAAATCTTGTTTTTTAAATGCACTGCCTCTTTAACATTTTTAGACAGTTCCAGGCTGACTGACTGACTGCTCGACCATAATACCCATGGAACAACCCCTAGAAACAACCCCTAGCCCCTACTGCCCAGAGTCTAGACACTTCTGGAGATCTGAGAGGGATTGATTGGTGGCGACATGGTGAGAGCTCCACCTTACCCTCTGAAAGGCTTGGTGGAAATTTGGCGGTATTGCTTACACCTGTCCAATCCTCTCAGATCTCCACAAGTGTCTAGGATAGGGGCTGCTTCTGGACAGGACCCCACAACTCTCCGGACGTGTGGTGGACCACCAGCACGACTCAAGGCATTGGTTGGATGTTTCATTCCATTGCTATTCACACCCACGGCACCCTACCAGGCAGATCAGACAGTTCTGGGTAGCTGAACACAGTCTCCACCATTCACACCCGTACTTAATTCCAGCTAGTTAGATGTGCAACCACTGACTAACTATAGCTACAGTAGGGCCGTATCTCTAGTCTAGCAATAGATAATGTTGTTCATATATGTGGGAAGTAGGGTTGCTGGGGTGCTACAGCACCCCATGAAAAATCGGAATAAAAAACATATATTACTAAAATGTTGTCGATTTATGGGGGACATTTTTTACCTTCACAAAAGTAGTGCACCGGGCCTTTACTAGCCCTGTATTATCAGACCGATATAGCCGTCTGTTGCGCAGGCAAATATTATAACATTTTTGTAAATTACATTTTTTCACAAAAGTAGTGCACTGGGCCTTTACTAGTCCTGTATTAGCGCACCAATATAGTCATCTGTAGCATGGGCAAAACAGTTGGAAGGGTGAAGTCCTACTTTGAAAGGACAGGAAGTGTTGGCTGTGCACTTAACCAATGACAGGCATTCCATATTTAACCCCATCTACATGTGAAAATGGAAATGTGAAGTATTTTTGGGGGTTTCATATGCAAAAATGAAAAACAAGCCATTTTTCTTCTTCTATTTCTAGTCAAGAACGGCTAAACAAGACATTTTCAATTTTCCGATTGCACCATTTTTACTCGGAAAACAACGATCAAACAGTGGCTCAAACAGTGAGCCACTTGGCAGTCAAGGGAAGCCAGGCTTCCCCAAAAAATGTACCAAGAAAAAAAGAAACAAAATAATGTATCTTTCGTCTCTGTTTCCAAAATTTCCTTCAATTCACAACAGGCTGAATGTATCTCACCGGAGAAAGAATCCGTGAACAAAACAGTGCTCCTCTGTCTCAGTATGTGTAGCCCACACAAGGTAAGCCAGCGAGCATTTGGCCTCCCTTGAGTATTTAAAAAAAATAATAATAATAACCAATCAGCATTGCGCTAAACTGAACAAGTTCAGCTATGAATGGTGCTAGCACACCAAAACAAAGTGTCAAGGGAAGACAGTTTGGATTTGGTTTCACACCAATCACATCATAAGCCAAACGTCATTGAATTGTTGCATCTCATTATGCTGTTGTCCATCGGTGGGTAGCTAGCTTGCTAAAATTGTCCCTTTCCTAAATTAGCCATGGATGGAGATAGGGATTTGGACTTAATACTTTTTAATAAGTTTTACTTAATTCTCTGTACTGGCCAATGATTATAATGGTGATTGTGATCCAACCATAAATGAATACATTGTGCCCCTGGCCTGAGAGGATGGAAGTTCAATATGTAGCTAGATGTTATAGGCTAATGTTAACTAGCTGGCCTGGCGCAAGTTAGGCTAGCGCGCAAGCATTTTAGCCAGGTAGACTAGGACAACAAAAACTTAAAGCACGTACTGCATGGCAGAGTCATAGACCGTTTAGGCAACATGAAAGAGGAGGATGACATTGGCGTTTCTCTACAATTAGGGTGAGTCAACACATTTTCTTCTACTTGCAAGCATGCACGTACGCACACACACACACATAGAAATCAGTGCCAGGTAAAGCCACATAATATTACATTTACGTTTATTGGACTAAATTGTTTTTGGTATCTTTTAGTTGTCACTGTATTAGACTAAGCATAGGTGATTAGATAATGTTGAAATGTTACCTATCGAAATGGTGCTGGATCAGTGGAAGCGGCACCTGTTTTCTTTGTGACTTGTGGAAACTCTCTGTGGTTCTAAATCAATAGGTGTTTAGTAGTCCGAAAATGTCAGGAACATTAACTTGCTTGACCATGCTGTTGGTCATGTAACATGCAATACGCTTTGTGGACTCCACAGGACAGATGCTGCTCTCCAGTTTTGTGATGAAACAAAGGTGTGGTTGAATTTATTCTGCCACTGTGTCTTCTTATTGTCTCGGCCTTTAGGCATATATATCACAGTGTCAAGGAATATGAACTATGCGTTGTTTGCTTATAGAGCAAACTACGCAACTATGACAAAACACAGGTTGTAATATGGCTTTTATAGGGGGGCCTTGGGTTCCCCGGTGATTTTACACACGCACCGCTACTGCGATCAAAACGTACACGGACCGTATGTAATCTTACCTCAGGAATGTTGACATAATGTTGTCCACGACATAGGCTAATTAACTTGACCGCCACAGCAATATAGACACCATCATGTTCTGTCAATTCTCCAGATCAACGTTAATTTCTGCACTTGGGCTGTTGTTCAATCGCATGCTGTATCACACCAGCTTTTAATAACTTCACAATCCTTTCCTGAATCAGCTGATAATTTCCCCACGTAACTTAACAGCTAGACATCAAATGCGCATAACAACTATAATTATTGAAGAACCCTACTAATGACAGTATCGATTTCTGTTTGATTATTCTTGTTCAAGTTACTCTTTCTGTTAGACGCATTCGATTTTGCAAGCCATCCATTATTTGGGATATGTGTGTCCATGAAAACTGTTATCACACCACAACATAGGGAGATACGAAATGCTATGAGGTTACAGTACACTTCCAAGATCTCATTACAAAAAAAAGAGTCTGACAGCAACATCCAGGAATTTTACAGGATCATGTTCAATGTGTAAGTCAATTGTTAAATTCTTAGTATATGATATAACGAGAAACAGAAGTATCATAAATGTAAGGAAGGAAAGGTAGTATTTTATGTCACATGATTTTTGCCAAATCTGTAAAGAGTTTAAATATAGACTTTGATTCAACTCGTTAATTATATTGAATGTATTTATGTTCCACCCTTTATATCTTAATGTATTCACAATTATTATAAATGACTTTGCAACAGCTCCAAACAGTCCACTTCAAGAATCGATCACTAGTACCCTAGTTTATAGAAAGACCCATGTTGTGTACCCGTCTGCGGGTAGGTGTGTATGAGGCAAGTGTTCAGTCATCGTTGTGTATTTTTTTGTTTTTCTCCCCTCCTTCTCACTGGTCAACTGAGGTAGAGACAGGCGTCCTGAAACATAAGCTCCATTCTGTCGTCTTTCCCCCTTTTCCAGCCCCAGAGTGGTTTAGGGTGTGCGGCCTCGGAGCTGACTTCACGGATGACTGGCTGGAATCACAGGGAGATGAAGTGACTGGTTCAGGGTCACTGGGCATGATGGCTGAGTCGGGAATTAATGCCTGGACCAGGGGGGCCTCCCTGTGACCGGAGGCCCACCCCACCCCTCCACACCCCATCACAACCCACCCCTCCACACCCCACCCAACCATGACCCGCCCGCCATGCCCCAGGAAAACGGTCCATCCTAC
Organism: Salvelinus namaycush; assembly: GCF_016432855.1. Lineage (NCBI taxonomy): Eukaryota > Metazoa > Chordata > Actinopteri > Salmoniformes > Salmonidae > Salvelinus > Salvelinus namaycush. Next base: position 18,571,913 of record NC_052326.1, on the reverse strand, counting down.
CTTCCCACTATTAGCATGAAGAAGAAAGAAGCAGGCCCATATAAACTAAATTGATGCACGGAGAGGTTCATAAAAGTAGAGGCTCATGAAATGTGTGACGATTACTCCGCAACTGTTTGTGTTCACCATCTATGTCTTGGTCATGACACTTCAACAGAGCGGGAATTGTCTTACTGAAGAGGTTTTTCAGATAGGTTCACATAAGGTGTTAACAGACAGACATTAAGGTGGGAAACTATACTATTACACTACACTACAAGACTCTTTACAGACAAACGATACCCCTAGCAGACTGTAGGTTTGATTTACATAACCAAGGTGAGGACATTTTCCACAAATAATCCAGGAATGTTTTGCCCCATCACCAGTCCTGCCCCATGGCCTACTGTTACTGCAAAATCTTTCTGTTTCTGGGGTTAGAGCCAGCTCCCACTCCCCCTCCATCACCCATCCCCAGACCCCCTCCTGTTCCTTGACAGGAACCTGCCGTGGACAGGCCCTCTTTCCTCCTCCCTCATGCTTGGTAAGGGGATGGACTGCTGGAGGGAGACAATCCCAGCTATGTGTCTCCGTCTGGGGGTAAGAGCCAGCACAGCCCCCCTCTAACCCCTGTCTAGACAACAAGGCCTTATTGAGTCCAGGTGGTAATGGACTGGGTGTAGGACTTCCTTCCTACCTCACAGTGTGCCATTGACTGTACCTGTGTCTCAGCCTGCACGGGGAACCCCCCTTTCCTCACTATAGAATTGAACACCATTCTACAACTGGAGGGGATAGGGCAAGTCACATGGTCAGCTCACAACCAAGCATTCGAGTAGTGTGTCAGGAGCGGGTTAGGGTCTTGTGTGGTCTACTGAGTCTGACAGTCAAGCCCTGGGTGGCCTAATACTGAGAAAATTGCATGTAGGCCTCCCTAAAAGTTATATTCTCACAAATATCACTTGAAAACTGAGTAATATCCAAGGGCTGTATATAAAAGCATTTTCACAAAATGAGAAGGAATCCACACCATTGCTTTCACTTATCGCGTGTCAATTGTCCAGATCAGTGCAGAGGAGATGAGGGGAAGTTCTAGAGATGTTGAGATGGGTCTTAGTGGACTGTGTCCTTACCTGAGTGTCAGTGGGCCGTGTGGCAGCGTTACATTCAGTGTCGTCCATGACGGACCCGTATGACCCCACAACGCACTTCACCGCTCGCATCTGGTAGCCGGGTCCACACGAGGTAGTGCACTGAGTCCACCAAAGAGAGAGTAAGAGAAAAGAGAGATATAAAGAATGAGAGCAATGGAGAGAAAGATAGAGAGGGAGAAAGAGAACGTCAGAGAAGGACAAAAACAAGCCAACGTAGCAAATCTCCCCAAAAATGAGTAACTGAATAGAAAAGAAGTGCACTCCCTGACGAGCCTGGTCAGACTAGTGCCAGCAGATAACAGCCTTCAGGATCATAATGCATGAGTAATTCATCTACTTTCCACTTCTTTTTTCCACTGTAGCCAAGTCAGTGGGTACACACCACACTCTCTTCTACCTCACTGACTCCAATGAAATGAGGTCAAACTTGTGTGGCAGCAACTTCAGCTAAGATTCCACGCGCTTCATTAAACAGCTTCAAATGTACATTTAACATGATTGCCTATGCCATGGTATAGGAACACCTAATCTCCATCACACGTTTAGGCTTACAGGCAGTTTGCACACACAAGCTGTGTTAAGATGAAGTGCCCAGTTTTGATTTGCAAAACGTTGCGACACCTTGCTACAGAGAATTTTTTTGTTTGCGTCCTGAGAGATATAAACTGGCAATGCATTAGCAAGCATAAATATAGGGGAGTATGTCTACACAGATTGTGTACAGATTGTATATGTTTATTTTGGCACGGTCAGCAATGTGCCTAAACAGCAGAGTAAATGGGGGATAGACTAAATGAGTGGCTTATCTTTCTCCTGTCATTGTTCTACATCTGGAATAGTGGAGGCTGCTGAGGGGAGGACGGCTCATAATAATGGCTGGAACGGAGCAAATGGAATGGCATCAAACACATGGAAACCATGTGTTTGATGTATTGAATGCTATTCCACTGATTCTGCTCCAGCCATTACCACAAGCCCGTCCTCCCCAAATAAACCAACCTCCTGTGATCTGAAGAAAGTTCATAGGAGATTTTTTTTTTAAAATCACATTAGGCTCTGTATAGCCTCATGGACACATAACTAAAACTCTGAAGCAAAATGGGTTATTATGATAGATTGTATAAATAGCTGCTTCATTGGGTCATATTCTAATATTAGAAACAGTTGGACACAGTTGGAATGACACATAATAAGTTCAGATAATCGTTAGCTGTTACAAGACACAACACTATAGTCTTTGAGGAACAGGGGGTGACTGGAAGCCACAGATGTCACCTGAAACACAGTGTGTGCCACTTGGCAAACAGATCATAATATTACCTGCCACAAAACATGTCACTACTGTATGTCAACTGTACAACACGCGTGACTCACCTGTCCCCATGGTCCGACCTGCCACGAAGCACAATCCTGCTGCTGACACGTCTGGACTGACTCAGGCTTGGACATAGAGTCACAGAAGCGGTCGTCCAATCGGTCCTCCGCAAACTGGCACCATGTCTGCCGATGCTTGTACCCTTTCCCACACGTCACCAGGCACTGCAACAACAGTCAACGTGCACAATGAGAAACAGGGGCACATAGATTGACATGTACAGTAGGCTAGCTATGTGTGTACAGTGTTTGTTTGTGTAGGCGCACTCAAAGCCTTTTGAACTGCTGGACAGAACATGTAAACTATACAATAAAGCTAGTTACTACCCCACAAACACTGGTACAGTAGTGCACCGTACATGGCAAGACATACCTATGAAACTCATTATCAACATTAGGATTTTCCTTTGACCAACTTTCCTGGCACCCAGTTATTTTTAATACTTCCTCTTTATATTATAGGAGTAGAATTCCTTAGTCAAACTAATTCAAGATTATTCCCATAATTCTGTCCTACAAATGTTATTTTTACACTATGTCTGCTGTCAGGTGTAGAATCAGAACCCTGATTTGGCTGCAAACTGGTCGTAGTGTAAAAAGGCCATCTGGGTTCAAAATTCCTCAATTTGCTTCAAATGCTAAGCAACATTGCCAAAGCGTAGTCCAAACATTCTCCATAGAACTGACCTCAGACCAGTCTCCGGTCTGATTACCTTCAAATGATTAGCTTCAAATGCTAAGCAACATTCCCAAAGCGTAGTCCAAACATTCTCCATAAAACTGACCTCAGACCAGTCTCCGGTCTTCCACGCAGGACATAGGAACTCATTGCAGTTCTGGACGGTGGTCAGCTTGTCTCTCTGGCTGCACTTGCTCTCATCACTTCCCGCCTCAGAAGACTTTCCACACACAGCCGCACGACGCCGCGACCCTCCTCCACAGCTCTTGGAACACTGCAACACATGCACACACGTATTAAACCTTTTCCTTCTCTTTTTATAAATCCCTTAAAACTATAACAGGCGTTCTCACCTCTGACCAAGATGAGTACTCCCATCCTCCTGGGTTACAGTCTCCATGGCAACTCTCCTTGTCGTCAGGTTTGCGTTGACTGCTGCAGTAACGCTCGTCAACCTTCTGGGTCTTTCCATCGGCACGGCTGAGTTTGGCACAGTAGATCTCCAGCGTACGATATCCCACTCCACATGGGACTGTACACTCGCTCTTCCTCGCCACATGCCACCTACACAGACAGGAAAGATCATAGGTGAAAGACGCTGACAGGATAAAACTGAACTTTGTATCAAACAGCATACATATCACAGATATAAAGACTGAGAGTGATCAAGAAAATCTGCAATATTGACAGATAAAGCGATTGAGAGTGGTTTAGGCAGTACCTGATTTCACAGTCTGCGTTGCAGGGTTCTGTGACCATGGCTGGTCTTGCGGCCCCATGGCACCTCTGGTCTGAGACCACCACACGGTCCGACTCTCTACTACACAGGATCTTCCTCTTACGCTCTCCTGATGGGGTGGGAGAGAGGGTTTAGTTCCTTGGTCATGGTCCTGCTGCTTTTAGTTTCTCCCAGTACCTGGCATTGAATCAATAAATCGATTGGCTAGAAAGTCCACGCAAGCTTGAATTCTTTGGAGTCTAAATCAGACACTTGTCAAAAGGCAAGAAGGAAAACCAGCAGGAGTGTGTGCCTCCAGGAATCGTGTGGTTTAAATCATAGCAAAATCATTTTTATTAAAAAAAATAATTCTAAGAAACATCACTCTTCCTTCTGTTCTCAATTTTTATAACCAAGCATTATGAGCTGTAAATCAGTAAAACTGGCAGTAAATCCCCATAGATAAATAGATATGTATTAGTGAAGAAATACACTGCAGGCTCTATTCAGGTTCAGCAATTTACCTGTCTGACATCAGCTTACTTGCCCTGAGGTGGGATGGTGGGAATATTTGAGGTGTGTCTTTAAAACTAGCACAAGTGAAATTTTCATTCAGTGATTTAAGACTCACAAAAAGCAGGTCTTAACGGTAATGTGGATGATTATGCCATTGATTTTGACAGCGGAAGCGCAGCCTATCCAGCCGTGGCGGACAGTGACCATATGCTCATGGAACAAGAGATATGTGCTTTTCCCCGCATAGGTATTTCATTTGGAACAATAAGGATATTTTGATAGAAACAAGTCTTAATTTTTTAACAACTGGTTTAATAATCATATGCTGCTGGTGAGTCAACTTTTTAATGAAGAAGGATTGTTACTCAATTATGAGGATTTTTTTTTATCTCGTTACAATATCCTTGTTACACTTAGAGAGTTCGCCATAGTCTTTGATGCTATTCCATCTGGAACTTTCATGTTGTTTAGAGGTGTAACCAGAATCATTACCTGAAGAAACTCAAAAAACACATTAACATTAACAGTACTGTCACGCCCTGGCCTTAGTATTCTTTGTTTTCTTTATGTTTTTTAGTTAGGTCAGGGTGTGACATGGGGAATGTATGTGTTTTTGTAGTGTCTAGGGGTGTTGTATGTGTATGGGGCAGTGTCTAGTGTAGTTGTCTAGTTATGTCTATGGCTGCCTAGATTGGTTCTCAATTAGAGGCCGCTGTGGTTCATTGTCTCTGATTGAGAGCCATATTTAAGGCAGTCATAGGCATGGGGGTTTTGTGGGTAATTGTCTATGTTGTACGTTTGTAGCTTGTGTGTGCACTTACGTTTATAGCTTCACGATCGTTTGTTGTTTTGTTTCCTTTTGTTATAGTGTTCGTTGCGTGTTTTTCCCTTCTCGAAATAAAAGAGAATGTATTTTGCACACGCTGCGCCTTGGTCCTCTCTCTCACCCATAGACGATCGTGACAAGTACTTTTTGTGTTGAGCATCCAGACACAGTTTTACAATTATTTTGGCATTGTCAACATGTAAAGAAATTATGGCAAGATATTCATAGTTTTATAATTGTTAATATTCTTGATGACTTTTGTTTTTTTTATGGGAGAATGTGCTGCTCGGTTTCCTTAACTATAATAAGGATAAAGAAAACAAATTTTACCTCATAAATCTAATTGAGCTAATGGAAAAATGTAATATTCATAAATGTAAATTCACAAATAAAAAAAACACTCTTCCATGTTTTCTATAAGGAATTTGAGCAATACCTTAAGAGCATTGTACATTCTTCTAATAAGAAAGCTGTTAAAAAAAGCAATACATGTGTATCTTTTAAGGTCTTTGTATAATCTAAAATTTAGCATATGTTATTGTCTGTTTGTATACTTGTATGTATACTGTTTTTTTTTCTACAATAAAACTGTTTTAAATTAAAAATTAAAAAATTAAAATTGAAAATGATTTTCTCTTAAATATGTTGTAATATAATGTTTTTTTCTCCATTTCGTTTAATTTAATTTAAAACCAAGCATAACCATGGGGCTGCTTTTTTTCTCCTGCCCTATCCATTCACCAAGTAGCCAAGACTATCAATAAAGGGTTTGGTTCAAGAGATAGCTTTTTAATAAATCTTTATCACCAAAGCTTTATTAAAAGGTCAATTTGGGAGCAGCAAAACAGTAAGCGGACATCCCCTTTTAATCTATGTATTGTAGGCTACATTATTTTAGCCAGCTCTTGGAGCAAGAGATGATGCCAGTGACCCTCGTTTTTAGAAACGTTTAAGTTATTTTCCTGTAACAATTTCTTGTTTTTCGTTTCATTAGATTAAAAACCAAGCCCTCAGTAGGCTACCCTTAGACTACTATAATGAATGGTTCAACAACAATGAGTTGGATATCTCTCTTATCCTGGCCATGCATAAGCCAAGTAGCCCATCCATAAAATGTTTCTAAATGGTCTACTGGTGAAACTTTTGTCGTTTTGCTTTTGCATTATTCACAATTCACATAGGCCTACCTGCATACACCATTTCACTGATATCCATCCCCATTTCCAGAGTGCCTCTTGTCCAGTTACCAAAAATGCACTCCTCTTTTCTTATTCAAATGATTTAGTCCTATAATGCCATATCAATGATGGATAAGCCTATATTTTGCTTATTGCAAATGTGCCTCACACATAGTCTACAATACATTTTAAAGGGAGCCTAGTGTTCTTTATTTCAGAAGAAGTGTCATGCGTAAAGACACGCATGTATGGGTCATTCCACGAAATGAGTGATATTTTCAGTAGAAATTGTGCACCAATATAGTATTTTAAAAGCCTGTTATATTAAATAAAGTGCCCTTATAATATACACCAGATGGAAAATTAAATACATCTGTTTTTTTATATGAATAATGACTTGCTAAAGTGCCACAATTCAGCATTTTGACATGTCCCTCTGAGCACCCTCTGTGACTTAACCACAACATTTCTCAAAGTTTTCACCATCATTGTAAAGCCCTAGTTATTATGTTGCTTTGACAAAGTCATTTGTGGCGATTGTTATTCATTTATTTAATGTGATTAGTGATTCATAAAAACATTTATGAATTTTTTTCCCACTCATTTTAAGGTCAACCCTGTTATGCAAACTGAACTCTCATTTTAATATGGTAAAACTATTCCTTTTAATAAAATAAAAAAACTAAAATAAACATTATAGTCAAACCCTAGTGTAAAAGCAGGTGAGCTAGTTCTAATCTTTTTTGACATTTTCGGATGTTTGTGGTGGAAAATTGAGCGGGTCAAGCATAATATGTCAATCCTGTGACCCACATAATATGTCAATCCTGTGATAGACAGAGTAGAAATGTTTAAACAATTTCAATGTTTTTTTGTCAAGCTTGAATTTAATTGACCTTCTCTGTTGGCACACAACAAGCTTCCATTCTCCCTGTAACAGGGGTATTTATGGCTGCTTTAAGATGAAATCGTCAACCCTTACGGTCAACCCTGTAATGGTCAACCCTGTTACTTTACTTGGCACTTACTATCGTAATTTTGCTTATTTAACCTCTTGAGATGGGAAAATACGTTTTTTTATTAAGTTGAACATGTGCTCTTTATGACAGAATGTTTAAATTAGGTTAATAAATCACCAAGTTACACTACTCAAAAGGCACCCAATTGGTGGAACGACCTGTATAGGCCTATAGGTTAAGCAAGTACAACAATGTTGACTGCAAAAACTGTATTTTCCTGTTGCTATTATTCATTACTGTAGCCTATGCTATTTAATAAACGGACTAGGAGGAGAATTTTGCTGTGCTCCCCAGCCGAATTGAAGTTGATGGCAATGCAAAGACGGTCAATAACCTACACAACTTGATAACCGCTTGCAGTATTAAGCCATGGAACACGTTGATTGGCCAGTGAATGATCAAGCCCTCCGCCAAACTACAATTTATTTATTCATCAAAACCCAGCGCTTTCACGCCACCACCAGCTATTGCGCCCATAATTCCCACTGTAACAATAGCACAAATATTTCTTACACACGCCCAGACCTATAGCGCTACCACCAGTGCTAAGATTTACCATTGCGTTAGGTTGTTAAAATAGAGCCCTACATCTTCAAAGATTATATTCTAAAGTTATTTTTTACATTTCATTCTATTGCTAATGGTTTGCTAATGGTTGTTCATATTGCTAATGTTTTCAAGCATATTCCTAACGCGAAACATGTCCCAGTGTTGGTAGAGAAAAAGTCACATGCGAGTAGAAATGTATCATTGTTTAATTAGAAGATAAGATACATTTGTATCGCCAATCTGTACTCTCCACGGCAGATTGTTTTGTGGACTGATTTGGAGAGCACGCCGACCGGTCACATGCGCATTGTTATCCATCATAGTTATCCATCATAGTTATCCATCAAAGCTTTCCATCATTGTTATCCATCATAGTTATCCATCATAGTTGTCCATTACAATGTTCTATGTTGAGGGAGGTTTTCCGAATATCTATATTCATTGAACATTAATGTGAGATTTTGTCCTCATATGATGAAATGTATTATGGATTGGTCATTAATATGATAACTATTGAGAAGTACTAATTGTGAAGGGAATTATTAGGCTAATGTTAATTGATTAAATACTTGTTTAGATGCTTTTGGGATTATCCCAGTGTTAGGGGTTGGGCTTTAAACCTGTTCAGATGCCCATTTTCAAGAGAGGGCAAGATCTCTGATTGCGAGAGCTAGAGAAAATGGCGGAAGTGGATACCGAGTTTGAATCTGATGGCGCTAGCAAAGATGAGATTAAGAATGAAGGTGATGACGATACTGGATGGACTACAGTCGATAATGGACGGATAAAGAGCGCTAAAATCACAGTTAAAACGCTGTCTAGTAAGCCTACTGCTTCTAGCACAACTACTTCACAGTTTGTAGTAGGAGTGCAGTTTGAGGATAAGAAGACGTATCTGGGAGATCCGTTTTATGTTGCCAAGATATTGAAGAAAGTGTACTGTGGAATCCGTTAGGGTGAACAGAAGTGGAATTTCGTAGATTTTTGTATGTCGGGAGAACAAAAGAAGTGGGCGTTGCGCCTTAGCAGATTCAAGAAGAAAGAGGTGACTGCCTTCGATTTTCGGAGCAGGGCACCAATCAAGGGCGTGATTTCTGGATTCTATGTAGAAGTTAGGGCTAAGAAGATCACAATGAAAATTCCTGGAACAGTTGGTGCTCGGTTATTGATGCGTTCAATGGAAATGTCCTGTAAGGGTGAAGGAGGCAGAGATTGCTAGGTTAAAAGCTGTTCAACGTGTCTCCTAAGCAGAGGCTGCGAGAAAAGTTAAAGAATGTTCTAGTGGTTCGGTTGCCATGGAGACACCAAAGTTCAGTGCTGTGGGTTCCATTCGCAAGGTGCAGGATCCAGATACCCTTGTCGTGAAGAAAGTTGATATTTTGTAATTTATTGCTATGGTGATAAACTGCACTGCAGGAGTGGCTAAGAACTCAAGAAAGATCAATATCAGCTTATCTGCAGCTGAACGCTTTTTGGGAATGAAGGATGAAACAGGTGAGGAGCTGCATGGCATACTGAATGGAGCAGCAGTTCCATCCTCCAGATCTGAGTAGTGCTCTGAGTGAATTTTGAAGGACTGAGTTTTTTTTGTTTTGGATTTCCCCCCTTTTTTATTTCCCGCATCCAGTAGTGGGCGGCAATACAACATTTCAGGTGTATACTGCCCTAAAACACTACAGAAGAAGAAGAAGAATTTTCAAGAATGCATAGGCTGGACTGACATGTTGTCCCAGACTCTGCTAAACTCAGCTGTGTGAGGAATTATTGACGCTTTGTCAAAGTTAAAGGTGATCTGTCTTGTTTGAAGGTGATCCTTTGTAGCTCAGTTGGTAAAGCATGGCGCTTGTAATGCCAGGGTAGTGGGTTTGATTCCCGGGACCACCCATACATACAATGTAAGTCGCTTTGGATAAAAGTGTCTGCTAAATGGCATTTCTTATTATTATTCTGTCTTAGAAGGCAAATTTAGATTCAGTATATTGACTCTATACGTCTGTAAATCAGTGGCCATTAACATCCTGTCAATAATAATACTGTAGATCCAGCTCACCTTCTACATCTGTTAACTAATACCACCATTTTGCTCCTGAATTCCATCTGACTCCTGATGCTTCCCACCGCCCTGACAACACTGTATGGTCCACTATTCTCCAGTATTTCATGAGAAATTCTTAGTACATGGTTGCAGGAGCCTTGGAGCCAATATTGGACTTAATAGTGGTCAGATACAACCACATAAAGCCTCACCTTCTCTCTCCCTCAACCTTTCACCTCCCTCCACACCTCCTTTCCCACACACCCACACCTCTCCACCACCTCAACTTTTTCCCACACCCCTCATCTTCTCTTTAACCCCCTAACCACTGCGCCCCTTACGTTCCCTTCCCATCCCTCACCTTGGCAGGGCCTGCTGCACTCCTGCCAGGGCCCGTAGGCATCCCAGACAAACTGCTGGGGTTTGTCCTCGATGGGGATGTTATAGGAGTACCTGACGTCTGGGTTGTACAAGTTACCTACAGAAAGCACCTGAGGAGGGATCGGAGGGCAGAGGAACAGAACGATCAGTACAGTTCCACTGTTCCATTTGCATCATAACCATTTTACTGTGTCACCTTCTCAACAGTCAGGTAAGGAGTTGTTACCTGGACAATGATCTCCTCCTCGATGCGTTCAGTGCAGTTGATTCTCTCGATGACGTGGTCGGATCCGCTGTACTCGATGACAGCATTGCCCACTTTGATTTCCCTTTTAAACATGCTGACTACAAACTCGCCATTGAGCAGGAAGTCCCCACGACTGTTTGAAACAGCTGGAGAAAAAGACAGACGAGGTGACACTGACATGAGTAAATAAGATGGCATAAGATTTTGAAAGTACAGTACGGGACAGGGTGCAAAACCACAAGGGTCTTTATTAAGTTCGCTAAACTCCTTTTTCCTTCTCCTGAGGAAATCGAACATAGTGTTTGCATGGGCAGACTGTAGAGTTGGCTTTGAAAAGAGAGTCAGTCAACTGTAAACAAACTTTCACTTAACACAGTGATAAAAACATAGAGCAGCATAACAGTTGATGTTTCCATTTACAGTGAGGGCTGCAACAGAGAGCAGATAAACCCAACTGGGGTAAAATAATCCTACATTTCTACTGGAGGAGTCTCAGTTCTCCTGTTCTGTTCATCAGACAGTCTGCTGCACACATTCACACTAATGCGATTATGGAGCTAATTTCCTGAGTTACTTTCCTCACCATTTCACACATCACAGTAATGTGGCCACAGAGACCAGCCCACTTCCCACAAGCCCGCCTACCCCCTGTTCCCTCCCTGTTCCCCCTTAGGCCCCAGCGCACCCGCAGAGAGTCACACACGCACGCACATGCACACGCACACGCGAACAAAGAAACACCAAGAAACACAAGCATAGTAGCTTTTACACTTTTACAAGCAGCACAGAGACAATGAAATTACACCCAGAGGGCTATGTGAGTTCTGGGTAATTAATGTTTTAGCATGTGTGCCCCAAACTCTCCAACATGCCAGGTTCAACAGGCCCTCCAAAGCTCTCCGCTGAGGACAGGCAGGACACTACAATAGCACCTACATCCAGACATAACATATCTGCTCAAGAAGAGAATACTAAACCTGTTGACACCTCTGAATGTTAGACATACTGAACTTTGACATGACAGACAGTGACAAATCAAATCCTCCAGCTAATATTTCAAATTCAACAGCCAACAAGACCCCTACAAGTGTTTTGATCGTGAGTTTGAGTCTTACCGAGGTAGTTATCGTCCTCTGGTTTCCCTGAGTAGCTGTGTTGACGCACATCAATATTTGTAGCACCACTGGGTATTCTCACCACTTCGTTGTATCCTGCAGCACAACCAGCAGAGGAGAACTCAACGTCTCTGAGTGACCATGACAAGGTCAGCGGTCAGTATATAATGGGATAGTGAAAAGGTTTCAATGACACTTTTCAGTCATTGGGATAACACACAGTTTGGCTCACCGTAGCGCACCATGTTGAAGGTGTCTGCCACGGTCTTGCACGAGGAGTTGTCACCGCCACACACACCACACTTATCTCTCCTCGCCTTGGAATTCAACACATGGTCACATCCCGCTTGCTGCACAGGGATGAGGAGGAGAAAGGAGAGAAGGAAAATGAGGAGAAGGAAGTGGAGGAGAAAAAAGCGGGGGGGAAAGAAGTGTCATTAAAGTAGTGGAATTTCTTATGAAATCCTGTACTGTGCCCTGCAAACTTCTACCAGGCTGCAGGGATAAAACCTAATAAATTGTTTCCTAATACACAGAATCGAACCCGGTTAAGTGTGTTAAATTCATATAACTGTAACACACCTGACAGGAATTCTCTATTGTAAATAGCACCACAGTGAAACTCTATTCTGGTATAATTGGTTTTAGTCTGTTGCCTGTAATAGGGACGATGGACTTTAGCTCAAGAGTACAGTAAAATGAAAAACCGTGAATAATATTCTCCTCATTTTAAAAAGAATGCCATCATGACAGCTGGTATAACAGCTCTTATGACTGTTACGAATGGCATATTAGGTTAACTGTCAGGCTGAGGTCGTAAAAGGCTGTGTGTCAGTCTCACCCTGCACAGGCCCTGCACACAGATGTCGTTGGTATCGGGGCCACATGGCGTGCCGTCGATGACCCGGTCCCTGAGCTGGTAGTAGGCCGTGCTGCCAGCCACCCTGCAGAACAGCTTACAGCGATCCTTCATCTGAACTACAGGACAGAAGAGGAAGATGGAATGGTGAAAACAGTCCACTGACCTCATTAAAGGGGCTAATGAAAATTCAACCATTTGGATGTTCCAACAAGTTCACATAACTCCTCATGCTATATCGCATCGATTCACCGAGCACTCCGAATGCTTTGTGCACATCTACAGGAAATATTAGTTAGCTTACAATGGCACCCATTCTAAAGGCCTAAGAGTCCAGTGAATTTTTATCTGTGTTAGTAAGATGCAAAACCAAGAAGGCGTAAAGAGAGAGATGTTCTTACTTCCGCTGTACTTGGGTACCCAGCGCACGTTAGGAGGTAGACCGTTGATGTTGAAGTGCCGGCCATCAAAGGCAGCACACTGCTCCTCTCTGAAGTCTTTCTTCTGCTTGGAGCAGGGCTCTGAGTTACACGAGCGGAACTTCATCCTGCGCCCCACACAGTACTTCCCCCCGTTCTTGGGCCTGGAGGAAGGTGGTAGATAGATACAGCGTCAAATCTGCTGTGACTGTACTTTAGAATTGCTCTGGAAAGAATTCATTTAAGGAGGCTTGATGTTATGGTACATTGACCACTGCAGCTCATAGGGAGACACAGTCCAGTAGATGTGCATGACTACAAAGACTGTGCTTACACAGGTTGGTTGCACTCGCGCACGGCAATCTTGATGCCCCCGCCACACGTCCGCGAGCAGGAGCCAAACGGAGACCAGCCTCCCCACGCCCCGTCCACGGAGGTGGCGTCGTGCTCCTTGGGAATGCACTGGCCATGTTTACAGTGCTGTGGAGAGAAAGAAAGAGACAGAGAGAATGAGAGAGAGAGAGAGGGAGGAAGAGCATGATAGTAGGAAACCTTAGTCTGCACACTGGCAACACATCATCCTGAAAGCACTTTACAACCTCCTTTGATGTTAATCTGCGAAAAATGACATGACGACTGGAAAAAGACGGAACCCAAAAAGACACCCATTACAAATGTGCCTGTTTGAGAGGAAGTGAACACAAAGGGGAAGATATGTTTCAGTTTATAGCGGACAATCCATTTCCCTTGGTGACAACGACTGCATTCTAAACAGCGGCTACCTCGGTGCTGAGCATGGCATAGCCATAGGCTTGGCATGAGGTTGGTTTGTGTGCAGGAATACAATGTGTAAACAGAGCAGGCTCTGAACATGTGTGCTATGGGACCTCAGCAACCCGGCCCGGCCGCCCCGCAGCCCTTTTATGTCAGACAGACAGGCAGGAAGTGAAGGGTTTGGTACAGGGCCTAATTAGAAGCTACACTAAAGCAGTAATGGAGAGGGAAATCTCCACAAGCCTCCATTCACAGCTCCACCATAAGCCTATTATTGCCTAATAATAATAGTCTCTGAAGCAAACAAATCCATGTTTAAACAAATGGAGGAATTTGGAGAAACTGCCACGTATGTCCCACTCATGTTCAACTACGAGTTTATATCGAGTCTTCATTGGTGAATTGATTTCTTGGCAGGTTTCTATGATCTTGTTGTTTTCTTTTGTAATTTGGCCTTTTGAAAAAATACATTTTATAGTTGTGAGTCATTTAAAGAGCAGCAGGAACAAAGAAAGTTAAAATCTAAGTTTCCTTTGTGGCTATTTATGGGGTGTATTTTGACAGTTCATAACATTGAATGTTCCAGTACGCTCCAGCATGGTGATAAAGCTGGCTTGGGGTATATGTGAATGTGCTTGTGTGTTCATGCACAGATGTGTATGAAACTATTTTAGTCTCTCTCTCTCTCTGTGTACACACTACATAAGTATCTGGTGCTAGTCTCACTCTCTCTCTCTCTGTGTGTACACACTACCTAAGTATCTGGTGCTAGTCTCACTCTCTCTCTCTCTCTGTGTACACACTACATAAGTATCTGGTGCTAGTCTCACTCTCTCTCTCTCTGTGTGTACACACTACATAAGTATCTGGTGCTAGTCTCACTCTCTCTCTCTCTCTGTGTACACACTACATAAGTATCTGGTGCTAGTCTCACTCTATCTTTCTCTTCATCTCACCCTTTCTATTTATCCCCATCTGTCCATTTCCTTCCCTCTCAGATCCTTTCATCTTGCGGTACATCTCTCTGATACTTGCCTTTCCTGGAGAGCACTCGGTCCCGTCGGCCCAAGGCATGTGTTGGGTCCTGCAGCCCCTCTGGGCCCCCTCTGGGCTGGTGCACCACAGTCTGCGGCACTGGACCTATAGAACATTCACACACGCACACACACACACACACACACACACACACACACACACACACACACACACACACACACACACACACACACACACACACACACACACACACACACACACACACACACACACACACACACACACACACACACACACACAGTTACCATTCCCTTGCCTGAGCCCCATCCACAAACACACACAGTTACCATTCCCTTGCCTGAGCCCCATCCACAAACACACACAGTTACCATTCCCTTGCCTGAGCCCCATCCACAAACACACACACAGTGCTATATACTCTTCCATGTCTTACAAGGCGTGTGCCCTTTAAACAAAGCCTGGAGCTAAGCCCTGACAAACATCAAGCCCAGCGGTTTAAAGGGCACATTCAATCACAGGAGGAGTAGCGTGTAAACAAATGCTTTAACACATACTGTACAGAAGGCCTAGCTGAGAGATAGCCAACTGACAGAATAAGGTGACTCTAGTATAGAATGTCTAGAACCATAGACTATAATAATGTAGGACTAGACAGTGAACTGTCATTTGAATACTGTGTGATCCATTCTCTTACCATATATGGGCACACCTGTGTCCCCGGCCCAAATATCAATTCACATTGTTTATTGACATTGTATATCCGTCCAGGCAGCTGCTGCGACAGACTGTATGGCCTAGAAATGGGCTCATCAAGTAAGCACTCGCCATACCCTGTGCTATTAAGAAATAAAAATAAAATGACTTAAAGAAAAAAGGGAAAAAAACAAAGACACAAACAGACAGAAAACACACTCAGTACAGATGGAGAGGTAGTATCCTGTAAATAACAGAACCCCTACTGTACCTACTACAAGGCTATTGCTATGAAAACAAGAGCTGGAACTCTATTCAATCAAAAACTATATACGGAAGTAATAAACATTCCAAATATACACTAACAACGCAGAAGTCATGTTGTTTTCCTTTAACCCAGAAATGTCCAAATACCAGTTTCGATTGAATAGCTGACTGGTCATTTAACCCTTGCTGCTGTGTGGTGCTACTAACGTTAACGACAATAACACTTCTCCATAATGACATGTATGTCTAAAATAGAAAACAATGGCCGTTACATACTCAAGGAACTCTGTGATGTATTTCCTGCTACACTTGGACCACATCCAGGGGTTAGTGTAGTAGTTGAGTGTGGGCGCCATCACATGCTGCTGTATTTTAACCCCCTCCTCTTTGCACTTGTTGCTGTCATCATGGGGCATGTTGAATCTGCCAGGAGGCCAAACCACAAGTGAGAACATATATTCACCACAACACACAAGTCTAACCCACCATCAATAGACCTACATGTTAGGCTGATTGCTAAACTAAGCACTAAAGGACCCGTTTTGGGAGATTTGTTTGACTGTGGTAAATAAAGCATCATCCTTTAAGCAGCAGACTGGTAACACACAGGGTTAAATGACTGGGCTGGTTGGGGTTAACATTAGTAGCAGGTCTGTGCAGGGGCCAGTGTCTGGTAGAGTAGGGTCACAGGGGATAGGTATTATATAGTATGGTACCTCTCTCCTATGGTACTGTACTGTACCGTATGGTACCTCTCTACGGTACAGTATGACAGGTAGGTACTGTATTCCACCAAGCTTTGTCGCTAAGCAGACTTGACACCGCTTGATGCCAATAAGAATGGAATTCAACAATCCCACCTTTTGTGTGTGTGGCAAAAAAATATTATTTGACTAAGACACGAGGGTTGTTAAAGTCTGTAACAGTCTCCAATGTAGCGGCCTGGGGTTGTATTGCCAAGCTGGATGAAGGCTGGCTGGTGCATGCTGACTTGGAACGTTGCACATGCAGACTTAGGTCTTGAAGCTTGGAGACGTTTTAAGAGGAAAACCAGGGCCACATAAGACACCTGTCTGAGATTGCATGACACACAAATACAGCTTTAAAATTGTAATGACATGAAATCAATCAAAGAATAAACAGCATGCCGTACTCACACATGGCCCAGTTCATGGGCGATAGTGAACGCAGTGCTGAGCCCATTATCCTCACTAATACTGCAGCTTCTGTATGGATCACACACAGTGCCCAGCTCTGCAAGCCCTGCAAACCAAGAGTATCACCATTATCATCATCATCATTATATTGTCATCAGCACTATCAAAAGCAGAATCATTAGAAGTACATCAATATGGTTGTGAAACTGTCATCAATCAAACGTTATGTTGTACAGTCTATTGCATGTGTCCTTAGAGGTCCTCTTACCTAAAGTGTCACACTTGTCCCGTGCTCGGCAGATGTCCTGCCTGTGAAGATCACACAGATGGAAGTTATGTCACTGGTTTCACACCCCAGAACTGTGATACCAGAGATGCCCTATGTCAACTAGTGTACTCGTTTGTATCAACAAAAGACAACATATTGCAGGCGAATTCATGGGGTACCCCCAACCAGGGCTCGAAATTAGGCCCAGCGACTGTCAACACAACACTCTTGCCACCAAGAGATGGTGATGAGAATGTTGTGTCGTGATAACAGTGACAGTGTACCTGGTGATGAGAATGGTTGTGTCGTGGTAACAGTGACAGTGTACCTGGTGATGAGAATGGCTGTGTCGTGGTAACAGTGACAGTGTACCTGGTGATGAGAATGGTTGTGTCGTGGTAACAGTGACAGTGTACCTGGTGATGAGAATGTTGTGTCGTGGTAACAGTGACAGTGTACCTGGTGATGAGAATGGTTGTGTCGTGGTAACAGTGACAGTGTACCTGGTGATGAGAATGGTTGTGTCGTGGTAACAGTGACAGTGTACCTGGTGATGAGAATGGTTGTGTCGTGGTAACAGTGACAGTGTACCTGGTGATGAGAATGGTTGTGTCGTGGTAACAGTGACAGTGTACCTGGTGATGAGAATGGTTGTGTCGTGGTAACAGTGACAGTGTACCTGGTGATGAGAATGTTGTGTCGTGGTAACAGTGACAATGTACCTGGTGATGAGAATGGTTGTGTCGTGGTAACAGTGACAGTGTACCTGGTGATGAGAATGGTTGTGTCGTGGTAACAGTGACAGTGTACCTGGTGATGAGAATGGTTGTGTCGTGGTAACAGTGACAATGTACCTGGTGATGAGAATGGTTGTGTCGTGGTAACAGTGACAGTGTACCTGGTGATGAGAATGGTTGTGTCGTGGTAACAGTGACAGTGTACCTGGTGATGAGAATGGTTGTGTCGTGGTAACAGTGACAGTGTACCTGGTGATGAGAATGGTTGTGTCGTGGTAACAGTGACAGTGTACCTGGTGATGAGAATGTTGTGTCGTGATAACAGTGACAGTGTACCTGGTGATGAGAATGGTTGTGTCGTGATAACAGTGACAGTGTACCTGGTGATGAGAATGGTTGTGTCGTGATAACAGTGACAGTGTACCTGGTGATGAGAATGGCTGTGTCGTGATAACAGTGACAGTGTACCTGGTGATGAGAATGGCTGTGTCATGGTAATAGTGACAGTGTACCTGGTGATGAGAATGTTGTGTCGTGATAACAGTGACAGTGTACCTGGTGATGAGAATGTTGTGTCGTGATAACAGTGACAGTGTACCTGGTGATGAGAATGGCTGTGTCGTGGTAACAGTGACAGTGTACCTGGTGATGAGAATGGTTGTGTCGTGGTAACAGTGACAGTGTACCTGGTGATGAGAATGGTTGTGTCGTGGTAACAGTGACAATGTACCTGGTGATGAGAATGGTTGTGTCGTGGTAACAGTGACAGTGTACCTGGTGATGAGAATGGTTGTGTCGTGGTAACAGTGACAGTGTACCTGGTGATGAGAATGTTGTGTCGTGGTAACAGTGACAGTGTACCTGGTGATGAGAATGGTTGTGTCGTGGTAACAGTGACAGTGTACCTGGTGATGAGAATGTTGTGTCGTGGTAACAGTGACAGTGTACCTGGTGATGAGAATGGTTGTGTCGTGATAACAGTGACAGTGTACCTGGTGATGAGAATGGCTGTGTCGTGGTAACAGTGACAGTGTACCTGGTGATGAGAATGGCTGTGTCGTGATAACAGTGACAGTGTACCTGGTGATGAGAATGGCTGTGTCATGGTAATAGTGACAGTGTACCTGGTGATGAGAATGGCTGTGTCGTGATAACAGTGACAGTGTACCTGGTGATGAGAATGGTTGTGTCGTGGTAACAGTGACAGTGTACCTGGTGATGAGAATGGCTGTGTCGTGGTAACAGTGACAGTGTACCTGGTGATGAGAATGGTTGTGTCGTGGTAACAGTGACAGTGTACCTGGTGATGAGAATGGTTGTGTCGTGGTAACAGTGACAGTGTACCTGGTGATGAGAATGGTTGTGTCGTGGTAACAGTGACAGTGTACCTGGTGATGAGAATGGCTGTGTCGTGGTAACAGTGACAGTGTACCTGGTGATGAGAATGTTGTGTCGTGATAACAGTGACAGTGTACCTGGTGATGAGAATGGTTGTGTCGTGGTAACAGTGACAGTGTACCTGGTGATGAGAATGGTTGTGTCGTGGTAACAGTGACAGTGTACCTGGTGATGAGAATGGCTGTGTCGTGGTAATAGTGACAGTGTACCTGGTGATGAGAATGGCTGTGTCGTGATAACAGTGACAGTGTACCTGGTGATGAGAATGGTTGTGTCGTGGTAACAGTGACAGTGTACCTGGTGATGAGAATGGCTGTGTCGTGGTAACAGTGACAGTGTACCTGGTGATGAGAATGGCTGTGTCGTGGTAACAGTGACAGTGTACCTGGTGATGAGAATGGCTGTGTCGTGGTAACAGTGACAATGTACCTGGTGATGAGAATGGCTGTGTCGTGGTAACAGTGACAGTGTACCTGGTGATGAGAATGGTTGTGTCGTGGTAACAGTGACAGTGTACCTGGTGATGAGAATGGTTGTGTCGTGGTAACAGTGACAGTGTACCTGGTGATGAGAATGGTTGTGTCGTGGTAACAGTGACAGTGTACCTGGTGATGAGAATGGCTGTGTCGTGGTAACAGTGACAGTGTACCTGGTGATGAGAATGGTTGTGTCGTGGTAACAGTGACAGTGTACCTGGTGATGAGAATGGCTGTGTCGTGGTAACAGTGACAGTGTACCTGGTGATGAGAATGGTTGTGTCGTGGTAACAGTGACAGTGTACCTGGTGATGAGAATGGCTGTGTCGTGGTAACAGTGACAGTGTACCTGGTGATGAGAATGGTTGTGTCGTGGTAACAGTGACAGTGTACCTGGTGATGAGAATGGTTGTGTCGTGGTAACAGTGACAGTGTACCTGGTGATGAGAATGGTTGTGTCGTGGTAACAGTGACAGTGTACCTGGTGATGAGAATGGTTGTGTCGTGGTAACAGTGACAGTGTACCTGGTGATGAGAATGGTTGCGTCGTGGTAACAGTGACAGTGTACCTGGTGATGAGAATGGCTGTGTCGTGGTAACAGTGACAGTGTACCTGGTGATGAGAATGGCTGTGTCGTGGTAACAGTGACAGTGTACCTGGTGATGAGAATGGCTGTGTCGTGGTGGGAGTGATGATTCTCATCTTGGTGATTTTGCCTTTGTTGCCAGATACAGAAGTTCTTTAAAGTGGTCTGTGCATTGAAGGAAATGGTTGGGCCATCCTACAGCAGAGAGTAAAAGGGAGATGTTTACAGTACTGTAATGTGCTGCTGGAACTGATGAATGACTGCAGTGCTTTAGAGCTGTGATCTCACCAGCTCATTGTTGATTATGACTAACTTCACAATCACAACGTTAATCAGATTTCCGATGCTGGGATCCTTGTAGATGGAAGACACCTGAAGGGAAAGATTAAAGACACTGTTTCTATATCAATACATTTCAGTCTCCAGAATACATAAACCCCTTAGGAGTCTACTCAATCAGTGGTTCAGATATTCTAAATCAACATGCAGTTTTAAGGGAAGAAAAACCTGGACTCATAGTCCTATTTGAGAGGTTGATTATGGCTGCAGTCAGATCTTGTAGAGAATGCAGACGGCCAGGATCAAAATAAAGGCTAGCTTAGCTACCCCATAGGCGCTGAGCCACAAACGCCGGAAGAAGCATTTATTTGAAGTGGACAGGAGGATGCCATCTATGCAACATACCTGAGATTATTTTTACACATTCATCAAAGCTCTCAGACAGATCCACCTCATGCTGCCCCTCTCCTGACCGTTTGAACATTTTGTTTACTCCTTCCCTGGGCTGCCCTTTCTCTCTGAGCCCTCTGCCTGCCAATGTCCCGGGACAGAAAATAAGATATCCCCCCTCCCCTACAATCAAAGAAGCTGGCTGGCTCGCTTACGGTCGGTTAACTGAGCAGAACTTACGATAGACATTAATGTGAGTATGTAATGCTGAAGGTTGCTCCCGTGATGTTCCACCATCTTGCTATCTGCCACCACCATGACTTCTACAAAGCGGGGATAGGAGAGGAAGCGCTTTGATCTCCTGTGAGGTCCTGAGTCGCCGCTGCTGTCATTAGCCGGCCGTCTGCCGCTCTCTCTCTCTTTTCTGGAGAAGGGATCGGCAGTCAGGCCTGCAGACAGGCTGTCCAGGTCGTCCAGCATGCTGCTGCTACTGCTGGACAGCGGACGTCTCTTCACCTTGTCGCTGTTCCTCTTGTGTCTGTCTTTATGTCCTGTAAAAGAGACGGTCCAATGAATATAATACACACAATATGAACCACAAGCTTATACGGCAAGCTGGGATCACAGGCTATTGAATTTATCATACAATCCACTCTCACTCGCTTCCTTGAAAGCCCTGTTTTTACTACTAGAGAATGCTTGTGAATGCTTCCAAAGTAAATATGCTGCTGCACTTCTTTAAATATTATTGCTGAAGGAATGAGTCAAAATGAATGAGTTGAGGTCCAAGGGCCTGGAGAGAGAAGGAGTGAAGAGGAGAAGAGAGGGGGGGGGTTCACTTTAGGTAAGGCTGGCACTCTGCCACACACCAAAGATGGAGCAAAGCCCCAACATATTAAGGAGGAGTGTCATGGACTGGATGCCAGACTACAATTACTTTTTGTTTTTCAGGGGTTGGAGGGTGACTTCTGAGTCAGATTTTAATCTTGAGATGACCACTAACTCAATGGAGTAGCACCAGTACCTCTTCACTCTTGTTTTCTTAGAAGATCACTAAATCTACACCAATTGCAATGCAACACCAGTCATAGAAAAATGACTCTGTCTCCAGCACAACGGTTGAACTGTTTCTGTTCACCATGATTCTTATCAGAATTAAACATATTCCTTTATTGAAAATCCAGAGCTACAAAGGGCCTTTGTAAAAGCCAACACAATGTCTTATATTCATCCCCACTGGTTAAAAAACATACTCAAATGTATTTCTAAGACTTGATATTCATTTTACAGGTCATACAATCTGAAATGTAACACACACAAGCAAACACACACTCAGGGGGTTCTCAGGACCGAGGAGTTATCAAACACCACTTTCCTCTCACAGGAACCCAAACACTCATCCTCAGCTCCTAATCATCACAATCATACACGTCCCTGCCATTTCAACTTCAAATCCTTTGCTGTACACACCACACACACACACACACACACACACACACACACACACACACACACACACACACACACACACACACACACACACACACACACACACACACACACACACACACACACACACACACCCTTCTCAGATGTGAAGAAAAACAATTATGTGCAGTGACATGTCTTGCGTTTTACTCAAATCAATATCATTCAGCTTTATTTTCATAGTAATGAATAGTTAAATGTTTGAAGTTGGCATCACTATCATACAATACAATATACACAGTGTCTTCATGGTACTGGGCCCATCGTGTTTTCTTACCAAAGGACCACAGGAAGTGCCAGAGTCAACAGGAACTTGTGGCAATAAACTGAGATTTGGCGATACTAGGAAGAACTTCCAAAATGATTTTCCTGTGCCTGAGCTGAAAAAGCATCTAGTTACAGTAGAACTTGCTTGGGAAATTAGAGGTGAGATGCATCCATATCCTGCCCTTTTCTCTTGGAAACATGAATAACCTCTGACCTTTTGCCCATAATGCATTGTAGTGGGCATTCCATCTGGATACAACTCTCTGCAATCAGTTGTTCATGTGAGGTTGCTGTGCCACAATTTGTTTGACTAACTGATGGTGGGATCATATGAGTGAATCCATACAGTTACGCTGTCTATCAGATATGTCAGTCACTGAAGAACCACTCATAATCTGTTATACTCTATCTGTCTTACAACAAAAATGTACAACTTTGAAATAGTTCTTACTGTTTTTTATGAGCCAAATTATGCCACTGCTTTACATCAAAGTCTAAACATGACATCACAGTAGTGTGGTTATGCCTGTAATAGTAAAATTACTATAAAATGACTAAGTTCCTAATGCAAATCATATACTGAAGTTTTAGGATATAATACTGTATATGACAGACAATGATTATCCTTCCTTGCTTATGTCTGTTGGAACTCGTTAAAGGCCGGGTAACAAGGGGGGGTTTATCAGGGAGACTGAGACACACACAAACACACACACATACTAACACACACACACACATTTGTTTCCACACGTAGCAGCTCTCACAGGGAGTCCCATTCTCTCTCCTCTCCTCTCAGAGCCATCAGCAGGAGCACCAAGAGGAAGACACCAGGTGAAAGTCTGTCAGTTGACTTAATGGAACTGACTCAGCTAGTTGTAGCGCTCTCTCTCTTTTTCTCACTCTATCTATCTCTCTCTCTCTGTGTGTGTGTGTGTGTGTGTGTGCGTGCACGTCCAAAATCCTCCTGACAAACTCTATAACACACCAAAAACACTCACCGAACATGTCCATTGCACCTCTACTCTTATAATTTCAATGTACCTGATGTGTCACAAGCAGTGTCCTCCACGGCTGCCTCATTCACAGAGGCTTTCTTTCTGTACACAATATGAGGTTTGGTGTGTTCTTCTTCATAGAGTTCTCCATTGTAGCTGTGAAGGGGCTCCACAAAATATTCCCCTTCCGGTGACCTGAAAGTGCCAAGCTGAGGGGGAGAAAAAAGGAGGAATCAGAATGGTTTGAAATAAGTGCAGTAACATTGGAGCGTACTGCATGGACACACTCCACAGAGGAGTGGAAATGGTCCTTGTCAGAGCCCCCACTGGCTTTGATTCACAGCTATTCATTTTGTGATGATGTGGTGAAATCCATGTATTTGCATGCATATTAGTAAAATGGTCCCTGAAAAAGAGAGGAAAAATTAGAAGAATGAGGCCTATGATGCCTATCAGAAAACAATGTGAGTCTTATTGTTTGTTTCTTGGCACAGTTTGCAGACTCGATGGAAGCCTTGTTACATTTCATAAAGCACAGGCAGTGCTACTAGTTAACTTGGAGGTCAAAGACACACCAGACATGTGAAGTGCCAAGCTAGGCAACGTGGAAACAGCACTTATTTCTAATCTAGATTGAATTGGACAATGCTGCACTGCGCAATGCTACAGACCAATAGGGTGGCCCACAGTAAGCCTAATAAATAATATATTTCATTGTTTATGTATGATGAAAAGACTGAAACCACCTCAAAGTAGTGAAAAGGGAATCTCACACATATAATGTAGGTCTGCTGTATGCAAAATGTAATGACTATTGGGAACATTCACAATTGTGTTCAAATGCACACAAGATATAATGACAACACCAACTATTTATTTAGGTGTGGTAGCCACTCGTAATATTATGGAGGATGACTCATCTAATATTAAAATGCAAAGTGGAATTGAAAAGAAAAACAAAAAATTCTCAGCCTCATGGCAAAATGTGTAGAATAGCATGTGACTAGCTATAGAACTGCACAGGTCTCTCTTTGCCCCATGGCAAAGTGCAGGAAGTTAGTTTTTTTTGTTGTTGGGGGGGGGGCAGCAACATTTTGTGCTACCATGAGTGAGAGTGTCATTCCAGTTTATCTAATGTGTTGTGTTATGCCAATACAAGTTATAATTGACTATGGCCAGTGACAGTGTCTTGTGAAAGACTTCTGTATGGCCGTGTGCCAATTGAGAACAGTTGACTAAATCAATGAATGTTTCTCAATTCTCTTCTCAGATACCACCAGCTCTACCAGAGGTGGCTCACTTTATTCAACTTGTCAATTAGCACAATAATAACACCTATGGAATTTTAACAGTATAATATGGCTGACCAGAATAAAGAACCCTGTATGGTTCTTCAAAAGGATTTCCAAAGAACCTTCAGATTCAGAAAGTTTCTTTATAGAACCATTCTCCATAAAGGTTATATAAAGAACCAGAAAAAATGGTTCTATATAGCCCCAAACAGTGTTGTAACCATAGCGGAACCTTTTTTTGGTGCTATATAGAACCTTTTTTAATGGCACCATAATGGTTCCATTTAGAACCTTATGAGCATGTTTCTTTATTGAATCTTCAACAAAAGGTTCTATATAGACCAAAAAGGGTTCCACTATGGTTACAAGCCAAATAACCCCTATCTGGTACTATTTAGAACAATCATTTTTTTGTGTGCTAAATTTGTATAATAGCTCATCTCATGCTATTCTACACATTTAGCATTTATTTAAGCTAATTAAAGCTAAAATAGAGGTGTGTTGACTAGGCTTGGGCGGTATACGATATATACCGTATGCCGGGGTATTTGGAAATAGCCATGGGATGTTTTTTTTAGTACTGTCAATACCATTGAAACAATTTCTTTTAAGTCTTTTTTTATTATTATTTGAATATTTGTAGCTAATTTTTAAGTAAATACCTGCAGTCTTGTGCAATATGTTAGGAGATAAAGAAGATTGCGTCCTTAATTTCACCTGTCACGTAATTTTTCATTATGAAGTTTACCGGTAGTACCCAGTCACGTGGTGTTTGTTTACAAGCACACAGCGACGAGAAACCGAAGCCTTGTGAGTCACTCACTGTTGTGCAGCACGTGCCAGGTGATCTAGTTACAGTATGGAATTCACAACTAAATGTTGGATAAAGTTGTGTGTGTCAACTGTAGGGGTGCTCATGTTACTGGAGATCGGAATTGTCCGGTGCGAGAAAGGCAGGTTGAGGTGGCAAGAGTCAGAGTAGTGCAGAAAGTGTCATATGCTGAGGCAGTGAAGAAAGTAGAGGAGGATGGGTTAAGGGTGAGGGATACTGAAAGGTGTGACATATGCTTCAGTAAGGTTGGCTTCTTAGCGTTCATAGCAATGGTTATTAACTGTACTGCAGAAATGGAACGTAAATCACAGAAAATATATGTTGTAGTGGCAGCTGCAGAAAAGTACAACATTTGACTTCAGAAGAGTTGCAGGGTGTGTTGAGTGGTGGTGTCTCGTCCTCCCAGGCTGTTGGCATGGTGCAGGAGCAGATAGGGTCAAAGTAGTAGAATGGGGTAGTGGGTTTTTAAATGAGTGTAGGGTTAGTTGGCATGGTGCAGGAGCAGATAGGGTCAAAATAGTAGAATGGGGTAGTGGGTTTTTAAATGAGTGTAGGGTTAGTTGGCATGGTGCAGGAGCAGATAGGGTCAAAGTAGTAGAATGGGGTAGTGGGTTTTTAAATGAGTGTAGGGTTAGTTGGCATGGTGCAGGAGCAGATAGGGTCAAAATAGTAGAATGGGGTAGTGGGTTTTTAAATGAGTGTAGGGTTAGTTGGCATGGTGCAGGAGCAGATAGGGTCAAAGTAGTAGAATGGGGTAGTGGGTTTTTAAATGACTGTAGGGTTAGTTGGCATGGTGCAGGAGCAGATAGGGTCAAAGTAGTAGAATGGGGTAGTGGGTTTTTAAATGAGTGTAGGGTTAGTTGGCATGGTGCAGGAGCAGATAGGGTCAAAGTAGTGGAATGGGGTAGTGGGTTTTTAAATGAGTGTAGGGTTAGTTGGCATGGTGCAGGAGCAGATAGGGTCAAAGTAGTAGAATGGGGTAGTGGGTTTTTAAATGAGTGTAGGGTTAGTTGGCATGGTGCAGGAGCAGATAGGGTCAAAGTAGTAGAATGGGGTAGTGGGTTTTTAAATGAGTGTAGGGTTAGTTGGAATGGTGCAGGAGCAGATAGGGTCAAAGTAGTAGAATGGGGTAGTGGGTTTTTAAATGAGTGTAGGGTTAGTTGGCATGGTGCAGGAGCAGATAGGGTCAAAGTAGTAGAATGGGGTAGTGGGTTTTTAAATGAGTATAGGGTTAGTTGGCATGGTGCAGGAGCAGATAGGGTCAAAGTAGTAGAATGGGGTAGTGGGTTTTTAAATGAGTATAGGGTTAGTTGGAATGGTGCAGGAGCAGATAGGGTCAAAGTAGTAGAATGGGGTAGTGGGTTTTTAAATGAGTGTAGGGTTAGTTGGAAGGTTGTTTATTTTCCCCTTTTTCCATTTTGGATCACAAGGTATAATGGATTTATACTATAGTCCAGTTGGGTGCGGTATTGCAACATATTGGATGCCAACTGCCATTAAACCCCACCGAAGAAGAAGACAACTAAATGTTTGCCAGCTAGACATCTTAAAACTATTCCAAATCAAATTTTATTTGTCACATGCGCCAAATACAACAGGTTTAGACCTTACCGTGAAATGCTTACTTACAAGGCCTTAACCAACAATGCAGTTCAAGAAATAGAGTTAAGAAAATATTCACTAAATAAAATAAAGTATTTTTTTAAATTAAAAGTAACACAATAAAATAACAATAACAAGGCTATATACAGGGGGTGCCGGTACCGAGTCAATGTGCAGGGGTACCTCCTAAAATGTGCTAAATGCTCTGCAGTTGTACATTTGGTTTAATAATTTAGTAGCTCGTTAGCTATATGGCTAAGTGGTAAGCTTCTTCCAAAATCAAGCTTCATTGGCCGGTAACAACAGGGAATCCCGTCATGGATCAAGAACCTTGCTGTCTAATATTTGTTTTGTACAAGCAGAAAACTGAGTAGCATTTTTGAGTTACTTGTATAACTTTATGAGCTGGGATGTCTGTCCTGAAAATAGTTTAGGTCAGAGACTGTATAAAATGTTAGCATTTAGAGTTCTCAATGGTATTCAACATGTACTTGTTAGCATTGCTAACCTTCAGATTACAAAGGTTTAGTGAGGTTTGAAAACAGCTCCCTTTGTGTGCAGTACCGGTATTACCGAAAATCCCGGTATGGCACCAGGTCGGTATGAAGAGATGACAATTGGAATATCGCCCAAGCCTAGTGTTGACTGTGATAAAGGCACTGAATGATGAGCTGTCTTTTTTGCTAAATGAACAAATGAAATAGGCAGTGGCATGGCGAGAGCTTGGGACTATAAGGTTCTATCTGCATTTCATGTCCAAATTGAGTCATTGACGTAGCCTTGTTCAGTTCAATGTTCTTCCTATATAGTAATCTAAATACCTCAATTCATGTTGTTAAGTTCAAAAGAATGCAAAATAAAAATAGCTGACACCAATCAAACCAATTAGGGTTCGGAACTGTAGCCCTTTGCTGCAGTCATTGACCAAAAGCACCCTGTTTGTCCTCATGGGTAGAATGTTATAAATATTTCATCATTAATAAATTAAAATACATTTAAAAAATGACAAATCCAGTGTTTCTATGTCAAATAGTTTTGTTATATTTCAGTCATCTGTGATGTATATAAAGTGTAATATTGGGATGCAAACTCAAAATTGAATAATGTCAACTCTATATCTGACATGGGTACAGGTGTCTTCATTTTGTTAAGCCCATAACCATGTGTGTGCGGTGTATACTTTTGTATAGTAGATTTGTTTAAGAATACCAATAATCACTCTGTGTGACCTTGATTTATCCCACTGCAGTAAAAGGTTGAAGACAATTACCTCAGAATAATATTTTTGCAGATTGAACCTTATAGTCCCAAGCTCTCATGTTGGTGCATATAGCCATAGAAGCACAGTGGCATATGCCTCAATGCAGTCATATTGGTGGCTTATTGGGGTTGTGGCTTTCAGTTAGTTCTTCTGGCAACCCATCCCGTGAGAGTGAATGTAATTCCAGTTAATCTGTTCTGTTATATTTAATCAAATCTGACTAACCCAGTGCAACGCTTGCTATGAATTACAGTACAGCATTACAGTATATCTGATGGTGTTTGCATGTTTAGGTAAAAAGACAAATAATGTCCCGTTTGGAACACTGACAAGTAAAGAGCATTAAAAAAACAATGTTTTTTTCTCAATCTGATTGGGTGGGCCTGGCTCCCTGAGTGGATATAATTCATCATGTATCAGTGGTCATATACCTGCTTCCAACTGTTTCCCTGTGAATAGGTCCAGAGCAAGTAACAGTCCTTAGATGTATATGAATGAATAGCCTATACATACGTGAATCATTGTAACTTTCTAATAGTGCATTTTATTGGCTTGAACCACACCAATAGACCAACATTAACTTGTTTTATTTTAATGTCAAATGACCTCCAAGCCTACAAGGCTTATGGTGCAGGCAAATCCCATTTGTTTAATTTGTGATGACCTCAATAATATTCACATTGGGAATTGAACTGTTATTATTACAATCTATAAGAATCCCTAGTGAATTTCAACTCAACACAACTTCATGCATGCATGGGGATTATATGTTCCTGTCTGAGACTCAATCGTGATGACGTCAGCACCACTGGCGCTCCCTCTGCACTGATGTGCGTAACGTAGAACGTCACCGGTTACCGGAGAAGCGTACATGACACTGCATGCAGAGTATGATGGCTGAAGTTGAGGAGCAGAATGGGACTACTAGGCTCAAAGTTATTTATGTGAGCAGCTCATTTACATGTGAAATGGTCAGGGATAAAAGAGTTAACATAAATGGCATTATCTCACTAACAGTCAAACCACTTTTAAGTTGAACACAAACGCACAAGGCTGGAAAAGCGCGTTTTGTGCAGAGGTAGAAATACACTCCAGGGTAAGGTTCCCCTTATGTTCTCATGTTGTCATAGTATTACAGTTTCATATCTGGTCAGATAACAGATGCGCCTATCATAGTGCAGAGAAACATTGTATCACACTATATCAAGGGAGGGCTACTCAAAGTGCTTGGACTCACCAATCCAGAGCAGAGACTGATGACTGCGGTGTTCTCCGTTTGAGCATTCACATGTCCTTTATAGAAGCAGTGTTGATACTCCGTATCCTCCTCCGTCTCCTCCGGGGTGAAATCCGTTATGTTAACTATAGGTGCTCCAAGTACTGTCACAGTGTATAGCGGAGCGATAAATCCTGACTCGAGTGTCAGGTTGAGGTGATAGTTCTGTCCAAACGCAGATATTTTGTAATGGATTGATGGCAAGGCCCATTGATCAGAGGAGTTGCCTGGGCTATCCTCCACACTACGCTTTTTCCTTTTGAAGTGCACGCTCGTGGGAAAGTTGTCACCGGCTTCATTCACTCGCTCCGGAGTTACAATCTCATATGCGCCAAGCTGCTCGGAAATTTTAGCTGGAGAAGAAACCCATGGTATAACGTGTATAGAATTAGCAATGTTAATTGGCTAATAATAGGCTTATAATAACAATAACAACAATAATAATGTTATTTGAGTTAATTACGTTTGCCTCTGTGAAATGAAGTCATTCAAGAAACATAAGACCATTATAAATGCATTCCAAGTCATGTGCTTTGCTGATTCGGAAAAAAGTCATTCATTCTCTGTCTGCCGGTTAGCCTACAACATAACACATCACAGGGTCATTTTTTTTGTGGCAAGTCGAAATACGTTACCTTTTCTTGAACTCAATAGCGATCTCCCCGTGGATGACACTACATTCAAAAAGTCAGGGAGAAATAGCAAAAACCCTAGTCCCCAAAACAGCATATGCATGATTGTCCACGTTAAGTAGAGAGCGCCACCCCGAATATAGTATTCCTCCTTCACTGCCGGTGCTCCGGTCACTCGGGCTTACCACCGTATTCAAACTTTCAAGTGCGCGCCACATCCAAATCGATTATCCTTGACTCTTCGGTGGGGGGTTTCTCACCGGTAACGTGCGTTGGGTCGTGAACGGTTCGCAGATACCCTGGCGAACATGCTTACTGCAAAGAGAAGGGTCGGAGAGACAACTGTGGTGGGCTACACTGCACACACCACAGACTGCTGATGTGGGGGGCGGGATTAGTGAAAGGTACATTACTGGAGCACGCCCTTTTAAACAAGCCACTCCCGTTTCTGTGACATACATACAGAATTCACTTAGGCCTACAGTATGATTGTGGTATCACTGAAATTACTTGAGTTAAACATCTTCAATAATGATTGCTGGCGATGGTGGAGATGTTCTTTAACTGTAAACCATGAATCAAATCAAATCACATTTTATTTGTCACATACACATGGTTAGCAGATGTTAATGCGAGTGTAGCGAAATGCTTGTGCTTCTAGTTCCGACAATGCAGTAATAACCAACGAGTAATCTAACCTAACAAGGAAGTACAGCTTGATAAACCATGAGACATTGAATCATTTGATGTATAAAGGCATTATAAAGGCATCGCTTACTGTTTACTGATGGCTTTGTTAGGATACATCTTCCTCCTGACATTAGACTACATGCTCTCCTTTGTATAGACACTGAGATCTAAGGGTTCTACTCCACATCTAGCCTTCTACTGAATCTACCTCATTCACTGTGTCTTTACAAATTAAGATTTGCTGGGATCATTACATTTAGAATTGAAAGTCATTGAGTTCCTCTAAATGTCTCCAGCCATCTCTCTCTCTCTCTCTCTCTCTCTCTCTCTCTCTCTCTCTCTCTCTCTCTCTCTCTCTCTCTCTCTCTCTCTCTCTCTCTCTCTCTCTCTCTCTCTCTCTCTCTCTCTCATACTCATATGCAAAGAAGACACAATTTCTTCTTCATTATGTATGAGTGTGCTTACCATACATGAAAGATGAGTAGCGTGGAAGGCTCTGTCAGCCCAGGACATGAAGAAATACTTTTTCACCAGGCAGTCATGTTCCTGAGATTAAAACTAGTCTAAATATCCTTGTTACAACACCAACCAGGGCTAGAATAGTTGAACGTGTAACATAGATGCCACTAAGCACTGCTTAAACACTCCCTTGGTTTGATCAGTGTGTCACCACTGCAATCAGTGCACCACAACACTAGATTCCTGGTCTCCTCCCAGAGTACATAGTGATAAATGTTAGCAGATGGGACGTTACAGCTAATTTCTTTGGTACGTTCAACACACATGACCATTATAACCGTTAACATGGTTTGCAGGTGCACACCTTAAACAATAGCCTCATAGGAAATGCCGTGGTGGGCTCAGAAAAAACAAACATTGCAGCTTAATTAACCACAGGAGCTTTTTTGATGGTAGCCAACCAGCTTGTACAAAATGTATGTTGGTTAACATACAGTATGAAGTTCAAACCTCTATTAATTCATTTTGTAAATTATGACTTATTTTTTGTATTTTAAATGATGAGAAAATCTGTTTGATTATCTGACTCAGCAGATTAGATCATTAGATACTATAGACGTCATGCTTTGTTAAGCCAATCTGGGACCAAACTCAAAGGCATACAGTATACATACACTACATGGTATGTGGACACCTGCTCGTCGAACATCTCACTATAAAATCATGGGCATTAATATGTAGTTGGTCCCCCTTTTGCTGCTATAACAGCCTCCACTCTTCTGGGAAGGCTTTCCACTAGATGTTGGAACATTGCTGCGGGGACTTGCTTCCATGCAGCCACAAGAGCATTAGTGGGGTTGGGCACTGATGTTGGGCGATTAGGCCTGGCTCACAGTCGGTGTTCCAATTCATCCCAAAGGTGTTTGATGGGGTTGAGGTCAGGGCTCTGTACAGGCCAGTCAAGTTCTTCCACACCAATCTTAACAAACCATTTTTAAATGGAACTCGCTTTGTGCACGGGGGCATAGTGATGCTGAAACACGAAAGGGCCCACATAGTTGGAAGCACAGAATTGTCTAGAATGTCATTGTGTGCTGTACCGTTAAAATTTCCCATCACTGGAACTAAGCGGCCTAGCTCGAACCATGAACAAAAAGCCCCAGACCATTATTCCTCCTCCACCAAACTTTACAGTTGGCACCTATGCATTCGGGCAGGTAGCGTTCTCCTGGCATCCACCAAACCCAGATTTGTCCGCGAGTTTTAGACCACTCCAGGCAATGCCTGGCATTGCGCAAGGTGATCTTAGGCTTGTGTGCGGCTGCTCAGCCATGTAAACCCATTTCATGAAGCTCCCAACGAACAGTTCTTGTGCTGACATTGCTTCCAGAGGCAGTTTGTAACAGTGTAGTGAGTGTTGCAACCGAGAACAGACGATTTGTACGCGCTAATACTCAGTGTAGTGAGTATTCTAGCCACTACCTTGCCATTGTAAAAGTAACTGTTGTTAACTGCAGAGTCATTTAAAATACCTACAATAGTGGCCTAGGGTGGTCTAGCGGTGTAAGGCGCTCCTTCTGGTGCACATATACCGCTGCAGCATGGGTTTAAATCCCCACCACTGCAATTCCAGCACACTCTCTCCTCTATCTTTCCCGCTGTCTCTCTATCCGATAAAGCATATACATGCAATCTCTCCAAACATGCAGTATGCAGACAGCAGCAATGCTCCCTCTGGATCTTCTTGCTGATTTGGACTTCTTCCTCAGAACACACCATAAAAACGCACTGTTGGCCCAGTACAGTGGCGCATCCTACTTCCAGGAACCCCTTTACATGTAACCTGTCAATTACAATTATCTCATTCCCAGAATTCTCCATAAACCTTTTTACAACATAGGGGTCATGGGGAAGAGAACAAAAATACCTAGATAAACATTGCCACAAGGCATTGCTTTCAGATTTAAATACAATGGTGGTGGTGCAGTTGACTTGATGCTTAGCAGTTGACTTATTGTATAGGGTTGTATGTCTTTGTCATTGTGCTGTTCTGAACAGGCTGTTAGGTTACTGTTGGCCTCCCTCAACAGGCAGGTGGCAGGAGGTCATGGACCCCATGGTTATTCTCATTGGACAGTCACTGAGGTCAATGGAGCCACCTAGCCTGGCCTAGCCTGGGAAGGAACAGTAACAGGCAGCATACTGAGGGCAGCCTCCTCAAGACAGTGTAAACTTCATTTCCCCTCCTGTTCCGATAACGGCCGATAAGGTCTGAAAAGCTTGAATGGAGGCGGAATTTTGTCCTGGGGTTTCAAAGAGAGAAACCTAATTGCTTTTAACATCCCCCTTCCTCCCCTCATGACTAACTTCCTTGCCATACTGAACTTGTGTTGATTATTGGGTGAGGTCCATGTGTGCTGTGTTGGGACACCAGCAGGATATGTGCAGTTTCATTCCACTACCTCTGCACATTCTTGCATACAGTGCCTTCGGAAAGTATTTAGACCCCTTGACTTTTTCAACAAAAAAAATACGTTACAGCCTTTTTCTGAAATAGATTAAATAAAAAAAATCCTCATAAATCTACACACAATACCCCCATTATGACAAAGCGAAAACAGGTTTCTTGAAATTTTTGCAAATGTATTAACATTTCAAAAGAGAAATACCTTATTTACGTAAGTATTCAGACCCTTTGCTGTGAGACTTGAAATTGAGCTCAGGTGCTTCCTGTTTCCATTGATTATCCTTGAGATGTCTCTACAACTTGATTGGAGTCCACCTGTGCTAAATTCAATTGATTGGACATAATTTGGAAAGGCACACACCTGTCTATATAAGGTCCCACAGTTGACAGTGCATGTCAGAGCAAAAACCAAGTCATGAGATCGAAGGAATTGACCGTAGAGGTCATAGACAGGATTGTGTCGAGGCACAGAACTGGGGAAGAGTACCAAAAAATGTCTGCAGCATTGAAGATCCCCAAGAACACAGTGGCCTCCATCATTCTTAAATGGAAGAAGTTTGGAACCACCAAGACTAAGTCTGAGCAAAGTACAGAGATCCTTGATGAAAACCTGCTCCAGAGCGCTCAAGACCTCAGACTGGGTCGAAGGTTCACCTTTCAAGTTTTTTTTTTTTAAGCACACAGCCAAGACAACGCAGGAGTGGATTCAGGACAAGTCTCTGAATGTCCTTGAGTGGTCCAGCCAGAGCCTGGACTTGAACCTCTCTGGAGAGGTTCAACATCTCTGGAGAGACCAGAAAATAGCTGTGCAGTGACGCTCCCCATCCAACCTGACAGAGCTTGAGAGGATCTGCAGAGAAGAATTGGAGAAACTTCCCAAATACAGGTGTGCCAAGCTTGTAGCGTCATACCCAAGAAGACTCGATGCTGTAATCGCTGCCAAAGGCACTTCAACAAAGTACTGAGTACAGGGTCTGAATAATTATGTAAATGTGATATTTCAGTTTATTTGATAAATTAGCTAAAATTTCTAATCCAGTTTTTGCTTTGTCATTAAGGGGTACTGTGTGTAGATTGAGGGAAAAAAACTTTTCATACATTTTAGAATAAGGCTGTAACGTAACAAAATATGGGAAAATTTAAGGGGTCTGAATACTTACCGAAGGCATTCTATATGCACCTTCTTTTTTAAACTCTGAATGACTGCATATAGGTCCGCTCCATTGCACATCATCCATTGTAAATTGTTTATACATCCATACTGTAACGGCTGTCCTCCTCCTCTTCTTCCGAAGAGGAGGAGTAGTGATCAGACCAAAATGCAGCGGGTTTTGAAAACATAATGAATTTATTAACTGCCGAAAACGAACACGAAAACAAACACTTGGAATGATTACAAAATAACAAAACGAACGTAGACTGACCTAAAACATGAGAACTTACATATAAGTCGAAGAACGCAGGAACAGGTACAGACTATGACAAACGAACGAACAAACGCTACAGTCCCGTGTGGTACGAACAAACATACAGACACGGAAGACAACCACCCACAAACAAACAGTGTGAACAGCCTCCCTTTATATGGTTCTCAATCAGAGGAAACGTCAAACACCTGTCCCTGATTGAGAACCATATAAGGCTAATTACCAACGACCTAAACATAGAAACACAAAACATAGAATGCCCACC
Source organism: Salvelinus namaycush (assembly GCF_016432855.1). Taxonomy (NCBI): domain Eukaryota; kingdom Metazoa; phylum Chordata; class Actinopteri; order Salmoniformes; family Salmonidae; genus Salvelinus; species Salvelinus namaycush. Next base: position 18,535,869 of record NC_052326.1, on the reverse strand, counting down.
CCAACTCACGCCCTGACCAACTAAACACATACAAAAATAACAGACAACAGGTCAGGAACGTGACACATACCATGCATAATTATTCAGATTTAGCTGTATATAGTGTATTCATAAATTCTTTATCGATATATTCTGTCTATGTATTATGCTTATCATCTATATTCTGTTTACTGTGTCAGCACCATTTCACCAAATCGAATTATGGGTATATGTAAATGAACTAGGCTAATAAAGGTGATTCTGATTGGCTGTCCATAGTTTTCAGCGCTCATCAGTTCATCTGTGCTTTGGTTCTGCACAAATGGGGCTGATATAGATTTTATTCACATGCATTGACAGCTGGCTATATGCTGCTGTCTACATTACATTTTTGTATGAGGCACTCAAGGCTCTTAACCTCAGTTGTCTCGTTGACCTTTCCAGCTGGGGTCCTGTCAGGGGATAGTAGTTGAGAAATACCCTGGTCTCTCTTCACCACTGTGGCACACCAAGATACTTTTCCCCATGATATTCCCTGTGAGAAAATGCTCAATTGCCTTTCCTTGGAAAACAAAAAAATGCAACTCTTGAACATAGTCAGTAGGGCATAAGGTGCACATACAGTTATGCTTTCTGTTTTACATTTCTTGCTCTGATTCTGTTGATTTCAAAACAACGTTTTCCTTGAGCACTGTGAGGAGGATCCTCCTTGGCCGCAGGGAAGAAACTCCTTTTGAAGAAGGGACGTGTGTGTGTGTGTGTGTGTGTGTGTGTGTGTGTGTGTGTGTGTGTGTGTGTGTGTGTGTGTGTGTGTGTGTGTGTGTGTGTGTGTGTGTGTGTGTGTGTGTGTGTGTGTAGTGTGTACAGCAAAGGATTTGAAGTTGAAATGGCAGGGACGTGTATGATTGTGGCGATTAGGAGCTGAGGATGAGTGTTTGGGTTCCTGTGAGAGGAAAGTGGTGTTTGATAACTCCTCGGTCCTGAGAACCCCCTTACACTTATTACTTCCTGCAGGATGGGACCGTTTGCACTTCCACCAGTAATTGGGTAAACATCGAGAGACTACAGCTCCCTAGGACCTGCAGACAGGCACCCACATGCAGACACAGGCAGACAGACACACACACGCGTGCGCACACATAAACAGGCACACACACACACAGGCACACTCACGTGTACATTTACATTCTTATGTGCGCATGCACACAGAGACGCATACACTGTCACACACAAACATCACAAGCTGTGTCCATAACTGTAACAATGCTGCAATTGACAACTGTTCATGAATATTTAAGAAATATGTGAACATACTGGCAGAAAAAAATTACTTTGCAATTAAACTGAAAATAATAACTTTGACACAGTAATTTAAAAACAATAAAGCTGTGTCACATGTCCACAGCCTTTTAAGTAGTGCTTCAGACAGTGCTGCAAGCATTGAGGACTTTAGCAGGGAGATGCTGAAAATGCAACCTGGTCTCAGATCATTTTGTATTATTCTGTACGCAAATCTGAGAAATACTCCATTTAGTATCATATTTTACGTTTCATATGGTACGTATTAATTTGTGGATGTCCATCATTCATTTCGTATGATATCTTACGAATGGCAGTTCATATGATATATTACGAATTTCAAAAACGTACAATATGTTATGAATTTGCAAAATGTATATAATGTGTCCAAATTTGCAAAATGTATGATATGTTACAAATGCATTTTTTTTGTGGCTAACGTTAGCTAGGTGGGTAGGTGGCTAATGCTAAGGTTAGCTAGCTGGCTAACATTAGCTAGGCTAGGGGTTAGGTTTAGGGGTTAGGGTTAAGGTTAGGGTTAGGGGAAGGGTTAGCTAAAAGGGTTAAGGTTAGGGGAAGGGTTAGGTAACATGCTAAGTAGTTGCAAAGTAGCTAAAAAGTAGTAAGTAGTTGATAAGCTGCTAATTAGCTAAAATGCTAAAGTTGTCCGTGATGAGATTTGAACAGGCAAACTTTGGGTTGCTAGACTTTCTCATTATACGCCCATCCATCCATCCAACCAGACCAATCACCCTCATTTCGTTTGCATTGTACACTCACCCATCCACCCTCCTTTCATTTTTTACCTTAAATAGCTTTCTGTCTTTTGTAACCATACCAAAAGTAACACATCATACTAATTTCAGTGTCCCAGATTTACATATGTTAGGTCTAGTCTATGAGACCATGCTGGTAAGTGGGCTTTTAGGATGTTCCTGGGCTAGTTTACGTTGGGAGAGCATACCAAAAACAAGGCCGAACTTCTGAAATGCCTTTTTTGAGCTTTCACAGACAGTGAGCTAGAGGTCTGGACACTGCCCAAGTGGAAGTGCAGCTGCCAGGCAGTCTTTCCCAAATTTGAATGCTTCCCAGATATCAAAGCTCTCTATGGAATGGCAACAATAGCAACATGCCAAAGCAGATATTTATCAGGGTTTGAGACTAGAGATTAGAGAAACGTAAAGAATTGATCAAAATTGCAAAGTCTAGCCGTACCTTTGGATGTGCCACACACTAAGAAAGCCTCCAGCTGTGTAGTCTCCAACTTCCAAAAACCTCTCAACACTTCCACCAAATCCTCTGTTTACATGCCAAATGAATACGTAGTGAGTCATTCTTCCCCTGCTGAAGGTTTTGGAGGGCATGTATTCTTTCATAACATCATTACATGTACAGTGAACTGTAGAGCCGTGTTGTGGTGGTGGTAGTGGTGGTGGTGACAGGGGGCGGGGAGGGGTGTAACACTGCAGTTGGGAGACAGACATTGACTTGAAATGGATGTGACAGTCCATTTTGGGGAAAGTAGTAATATCTGTTCTCCGAGTCCGTATGTCATCAGTTAGCAGCACTGGGCCTGTCCCCCCTCTCACTTGTCATCCTGTGCTTAACAAAAGCACAACATGATGACCTAATCATTCTCAGCTGTGAGAGAAATTGAAAAGATAACCCAACACCCTTTCCAACCCAAGCCAGTGTATTGATATGAGGCAGCTGGAGAAGGAGTGTGAGCATGAGAAAAGAGAGAGTTAGTAGGGGGGCCGTGAGGTTAACACCACCTCTCCTCTCACTAAAAAACAACTTTTATTTTAGATTCCTTACTCCAAAAATGCAGAATGTCACGAGGAGAAAAGGGAATACAGCAAACACAATGTTCTTTTCTCTGATTCTTTGATTGGGCGCATTACAGAGACGCTCCTTAGATACACGGGTGTCTCCAGAAATACAGTGTGATAATTTGTCATAAATGAATTATCGTCGTGAGCACAAAGTGTTCTGTTTCTCATTCCAGGTCACCTAAGTCAGGTAGTTTATAAGACCACTTTATTAATATCATTCTTATCCTCATTCATTTAACTTCATAATACAGAATAAATGCTTTTACACTGTAAGCATGCATTGTAGTGTCTAACACATTCTTATTCCAGGTCTCTTAAATTACGTTAACGAGATGAAGACAGCACAGAGTGTCTAACACATCATTCTAAGTCCAGGGTGTCTTGAATGACCTTAACGAGATGAAGACAACTCAGACCTGAACTGAGCCTCACAGTTAACAGGGTGTGCACAGTACAGGAGGGATTGGAGGGGTACAGGGTTATCTTGAAACACACAAATGGCTGCTAGATGTAGATTTGTTTCCCCTATGCTCTAGCTGCCTGGGTACTGCTTCTTTTGTCGTATTAGATATAGTTTAGTGTTCTGGGTCAGGGACTCTATTCTGTAGCTGTCAGGGCCTGGAGAATAGGCTGGCCCGGGTCCCGCTGGCAGCCCCACTGTGTCAGGGGCCGACAGGGACCGCCAGGCTCACTGCAGATGACAGGAGCACAGCAGTGTGCACGGGACCTCCGCTGGATGGGATTGGACAAAACACCATAGAAAAGTCAAACCCCTTCAAGACCAAACAACGCTCCTGTCACGCTAAGAGGGTTTACTTAAAAGTAGGAAGAAAGGAGAGAAAACCAGTATGTAGTATAACTGCACATAAACCATTTCCAATGGTGATGAAGGCTTGAACACTTTTGACTTTGTGCAAGAATTGTATAAATCATACAATCGTAACAGTTGTATGGAAATGTTGAGTTCAATAGTATGCCCTTTTCCCTTCCTATGAGAAAAGTACCCTTTCAGATTGGTGGCGTTTTTAACCAATACATTTAGATTTTACTTTTAGTTTCTATTTTTACTCTTGTTATTTTTAATATTAATTACAAAATTATCGGTTTCCTTACCCTGTAAGAAGTCTATGGACAAAGTATGACAGCAATCCATGCTTTGGTTTAGTTTCCCTGGCACTATTTCCACATGCTAACGTTCTAGCATTTATGGCACAATGAAATGCAAATCATAGGACCGATATTAGCATTTCTCACGCATCATGTTCCAATAATATTTAAGTTACTTTGTTGAGCTTCACAATATATTTTAGATACTTTCGGATGACTTGGACATGATGCACAACAATTCTAATATCGGTCCCATGACTTGAATAGGATTTGGGCCACAAATGCTAAAACGTTAGTGCCAGTGAAACTTAACCAAAACATGGATTGCTGTCAAAATTTGTCCATAGACTGCTTACAGGTTAAGGAAACCAATATGTCATTTAGTAATTTGGGTGAATTATACTTTTAAGAATTGCCCTATAAACTAGCTAGCTTGAATCTTGGAAAATTCCCCCTCCCTCGCTTCTCTGCCCCTACGGGTGCGCGTACTGGACTCGTCCAGCCGCTGAGCGTTAGTTTGAGTATTGGCAATCTTTTTAGTTGCATGTCATCCCATGAAGGATTAAAATAGACTGTTTCTTAGAAGGCCTAAGAGGCAAATGTCGGCAGCAGAACAAACTTCAATGACAGTTATCTTAAAATGTAAAAAATACATCTTACAGTCCCGCACCTAAATAACTTTGTTGCCGAAAGGGCCTGCAAAGTAGGGCATTCTCACATCGCTGAGGTGTACGGTTATTCCCTGACAATGTAAGGTCGGTTGTGTGTTAATGCTTTCATATTGTCTCTTTGCATGGCACAGTGCAGTGAGTCACCTCTATAATCACTTCAGGCTGACCTGAAACAAAGACACCACATCTGAAGTACAGTACAGTATCCTGCCTCTGTCTCTGTACTGTAGCCCTCATAGACATTCACTCAATTTATCCTGACCTTGACCTTGAGCATCACACAGAAAAACATCAAAGCATTGTAACACACACACACACACACACACACACACACACACACACACACACACACACACACACACACACACACATATATATATATATATATATATATATATATATATATATATATATATATGTTTAGATACTTTGGGATGATTTGGACATGATGCACAACAATTCTAATATTGGTCCCATGACTTGAATGGGATTTGTGCCATAAATGCTAAAACGTTAGCATGTGGAAACAGTGCCAGGGAAACTAAACCAAAGCATGGATCGCTGTCATAACTTGTCCATGGACTTCTTACAGGGTAAGGAAACCAATGTGTCATTTAGTAATTTGGGTGAACTATACTTATATATATATATTTCTTGGCATCACCCATGCCAAGTTAAACAACAATAAAACTACTATAGAGAGAAAGGCCAGTCATGCAGTACTATATGTATGAATTGGAGGCAGAAGCCCCATTTCAGTCCTTAGCTTAGCTCATCACTATGCTAAGGACCCTCGGACTAAACACCTCCCTCTGCAACTGGATCCTGGACTTCCTGACGGGCCGCCCCCAGGTGGTAAGGGTAGGTAACAACACATCCGCCACGCTGATCCTTAACACAGGGGTCCCTCAGAAGTGCGTGCTCAGTCCCCTCCTATACTCCCTGTTCGCTCATGACTGCACGGCCAGGCACGACTCCAACACCATCATTAAGTTTGCCGATGACACAACAGTGGTAGGCCTGATCACCAGCAACGATGAGACAGCATGGAGGGAGGAGGTCAGTGACCTAGACGTCTGGTGCCAGGACAACAACCTCTCCCTCAATGTGATCAAGACTAAGGAGACGATTGTGGACTACAGGAAAAGGAGGACCGAGCTTCACCTCCATTCTCATTGACGGGGCTGTAGTGGAGCAGGTTGAGAGATTCGAGTTCCTTGGTGTCCACATCACCAACAAACTAACATGGTACAAGCACACCAAGACAGTTGTGAAGAGGGCACAACAAAACCAGTCCAAAACCTATTAAATTACCTCGACTAACCGGTGCCCACGCACGTTGACTCCGTACCGGTACTCCCAGTATATAGCCTCGCTATTGTTATTTTACTGCTGCTCTTTAACTATTTGTTACTTTTATTTATTTTTTGGGGGGGTATTCTTCTTAAAACTACATTGTTGGTTAAGGGCTTGTAAGTAAGCATTTCACTGTAAGGTCTGTTGTATTCGGTGCATGTGACAAATACAATTTGATTTGATTTGCCTTGCCTTGCTGAGCTATTGACTTGTGTGGATTTATGTTGAAAACAGCTGTGATGAGGAAGAATGCGTTGGTGCTGTGCTCTCATTCCCCCCTCGCTCCCAGAAGCAATGATTTTCTGACCACAGCTCCTCTTCTGTGTACATTTCTGTTTAGGAATGGATGGCTTCGGAGGTACAGGAAATATCCCATGTCAAACGGCTATGATTCCTTTGAAATATATACAATGAAACACTCATTCTTCTTTCGTGGAGAGGATTGCGGTGCACGAGTATGTCCTTTATTAAGGTCTCTTTGTTTTCCAGGGAAAAAATAAAACAAACCCAAGGGAACAATACTGTATTAGCAATGAGCCCTAAATCCAAAACTAACTTATGAAACAGAATAGGATTTCTTCAGTTATTGTGTCTCCCATAAGTTGAAAGGTTTGAAAAATTGCTATGATAAAAGAATGTAGAATGACTTCATCCTATTGTAGGATATCCATTCATCATCCAAAGAAGGAAATAGAGACCTCTCCTAGCAAACCCTTAAAATTTGGATCAGTGTAGAGCAGCATTGACCTGAGCAGAAGTCATGGTGGGTTCACTGAGTGCCCATGTGAATGTTTTAGACAGTGGTGTGTATTCATGGATGTCAAGGGAAGCATCCGAGCGAGCGAAACAGTGCCCCTCTGTCTCTGTATGTGTAGGTCAGCTATCTGATGCTGTCTGGTCATAAAGAGTATGACATTGTTGCTGCTCCTGGCGTTGAATGCGAGGGAAGCCAGCAAGCATTTGGCCTCCCTTGGTAAAAAAGTATAAAATGATAGCCAGTCAGTGTTGAGCTAAATTGAATTAGCTCAACTGTAAATCGTCCTGGCGCACCCACATTTTCTTTCAAGGGAAGCCCGTTTTGATTTGGCTTCTCTTCTGTCACATCGCATCAAGAGAAATACGTCATTGACAGAAACAACTTGAATTATTACATCTCGTCGTGTTGTTGTCCTCCGGTGGCTAGCTAGCTAGCTAAAACTGTCCCTTTCCTAAATTAGCCATTGCTGGAGATAGGGATTTGTACTTGTGGTTTTACTTAATTTTCCGTACTGGCCATTGATTCTAATGGCGATTCTGATCCAACCATAAATTCATACATTGTGCCCCTGGACTAAGAGGATGGATGTTCAATATGTAGCTAGATGTAGAAGGCTAATGTTAACTGGCTAACGTTGCCCATGAAAGGAAGTTAGGCTAGTGAGCAAGCATGATGTTGAAATGGTGCTGGAATAGTGGAGGCAGCTCCTGTTTTCTTTTCTCTCCATGGTTCTAAATCAATAGTTGTTTAGTCATCTGAAAATGTCGAAACATTAACTTGCTTGACCCATCCTGGAGGTTATGTAACTGTTTGTTACATGCAATATGCTTTGCGGACTTCAACGGACAGAGGTTACTCTCCGGTTTAGTGATGAAACAAAGGTGTGGTTGAATTTATTCTGCCCCTGTGTCTTCTTATTGTCTTGGCCTTAGGCCTATATATCACGGTTGCAAGGCATATGAAACAACAGGTTATAGAACAGATAACGCAATTATCACAACACATAGGTTGTAATATATTAAGGCTTTTTTTCTTGCTTGGCCTCCCCAGTTATTTTACCCACGCACCGCTACTGGTTTTAGACCAGTGACAAGGGGGTGGCCACTCCACTACTACAGAGTGCCCGGCCTAGTCCAGCCCCTGGATGGTCAGCTGTGACCAGCGGTTTGGGGAAAAGCCCAGCTTGTGTAAACAATAAGGCTAGAGTTTCATGCCGGCTAATTAGGTTCCCCTTCTGACCCAAGCGGAAGGCATGGGAAGCACCCTGAAGCAGTGATATTAACCCTCTGCAGCCCCAGCTGTCATGTTTTTCACATTTACTCCCCCATCTTTAGGTCACCTCATGATTCAGTTTCACATTGAAGTCCCATTGTGAGGGTCTATCTATCCACACCTCACATTGTTTCCCCTACAGGTTACCTTTGCGTTATTCTCCCTGTGGGATTCGGTACCCTGCTTTGTCACTGTTGTGGTCGATGCTATGGTAAGGATGATTTAACCTTGGTCAGAGTATGGTTTGGAAATCCCTGTTGTTTTTGTAGTTTGAGCTCAGTGAGAAGGCAGAACCTACTGTAGGTTGGATTTAATCAAATCCAGCCATTGTGCATGTCTCCCAAGGCAGGCAGGTTGCCTCCTACATTAACAATGTTCCGACATACACGTCTGCACAGGTACAAGCATCAGCGGGGATGGGCAGAAATAGACATGCAGAAAATTTGTCCGGAGCCCATTAGTGCCCAAGTGTAAAACTTGGAAGCTAGTTAAATGTAGGTCATTTTCAATGAGACTATTTTCCATGTGAGTAGTTTGCATGTGCCATGACGGCTAACATTAGCACTACAAGATTTCAACCATTGACTGGCTGTGACTATAATAAGCCTAGCTATCTGCGTCCTCATTGTGTCCATCTCTTTCATGTTTCCGAGGGGATTCTTTTTCAAGAGCACAATTCCCGCACACATTTTGAGCCCTGCCTACCCAAACATATTATTTGTTGGCAGAGTTGTTTCTCCCCTTTCAAAGTGGCCCAGAAGATTACAATGTTACCCAGACCTAGTGCCGTTGCCCTAGCTCTCGGATTTCTGTGCATTCATCATTTGACTCATTCATATTCACACATAATATATCAGAATCGCAACATAACAGATGCATTTCAACAGAAACAACACTGGTAAAGGGCACATTCTTGAATTGCGGTGGCATTTGTGCATGCCATTTTGGAAAAATGTTCTTCATTTTTCTAAATTTGTATTTATTTTATTGTTTTTTGGTACATTTTCACATTCATTCTAAATGACTTAAAAATATTTTTTACTATTATGATAACCATGATGATACCATTATGATAACATGGTGCCACCAGTTGGAGTAGAAACACCAATGATAGTAACACCAAATCAAATCAAACTTTATTTGTCACATGCGTCGAATACAAGTGTAGACCTTACCATGAAATGCTTACTTTACGAGCCCTTAACCAACAGTGCAGTTCAAGAAGAGTTAAGAAAATATTTACCAAATAAAGTAAAAAGTAACAATAATATAACAAAAACTAGGCTATATACAGGGGGTACCGGTACTGAGTCAGTGTGCGGGGGTACAGGTTAGAGGTAATTTGTACATGTAGGTAGAGGTGAAGTGACTATGCACAGATAACAAACAGCGAGTAGCAGAAGTGTACAAAACAAATGTGCGGTGGGTGGGGTGGGGTCAATGTAGTAGTCCGGTTGCCATTTGATTAATTGTTCTTATGACTTGTGGGTAGAAGCTGTCGAGGAGCCTTTTGGTCCTAGACTTGGCGCTCCGGTACCGCTTGCCGTGCGGCAGCAGAGAAAATAGTCTATGATTTGGGTGACTGGAGTCTCTGACAATTTTATGGGCCTCTGAGACACGCCTATTATATAGTTCCTGGATTGCAGGAAGCTTGGCCCCAGTGATGTATTGGGCCATAGGCACTACCCTCTATAGTTCTGATCTGTACGATCAAATGCCGAGTAGTTGAAATACCAGGAGGTGATGAAACCAGCCAGGCTGCTTCGATGGTGCAGCTGTAGAAAGTTTTGAGGATCTGGGGACCGATGCCAAATCTTCTCAGTCTCCTGAGGGGGAAAAGGTTTTGTCGTGCCCTCTTCACGACTGTCTTGGTATGTTTGGACCATGATAGATCATTGGTGATGTGGACATTAAGGAACTTGAAACTCTCAACCCGCTCCACTACAGCCCCGTCGAAGTTAATGGGGGCCTGTTTGGCCCGCCTTTTCCTGTAGTCTACGATCAGCTCCTTTGTCTTGCTCACATTGAGGGAGAGGTTGTTGTCCTGGCTCCAACCTGCCAATTCTCTGACCTCCCTCTAGGCTGTATCATCGTTGTCTTAGTGCAGCATTGGTCTGTGGTGGTAAATAGATGGCTACGAATAATATACTTGAGAACTCTCTTGGTAGATAGTGTGGTCTACAGCTTATTTAGGATTTTCTTAAATGAAGGCCACAGATTCTCAAATCTAAGGTCATTAACCCTTGAAAAATAATTTACTACAGTGATATGATTATTCATTTTGCTTACAATGTACTTTCCCTTCTTTTAAATTGAGTAAAAACAATGATCAATGGAATCCTCAAATTTATGAGGGTGGGATTAGCTAACTATTTTCTTTAGTATAGACCCCTCCCCTGATAACAGTTTGCCACTGGAGGGAATGCTCAAGGTCCTTGTATATCTTTGTAATGACTGATTTTCAAGGCGGCAACACCAATGACATAAAACTTAGGGACACATTATAATTGTAGATTTTTATACATTTTATTAATAGATGTTTATTGTTTATAAATAAGGATCGGACCCTTTTTTTCAATTTTCGCCTAAAATGTCCAACTGAATGTATTCAACTGAAATGTGTCTTCCACATTTAACCTAACACCTCTGAATCAGAGAAGTGCGGGGGGCTGCCTTCATCGACAGCCACGTCTTCAGCGCCCGGGGAACAGTGGGTTAACTGCCTTGCTCAGGCGCAGAACGACAGATTTTTACCTTGTCAGCTCGGGGATTCGATCCAGCAACCATTGTGGTTATTGGCCCAACGCTCTAATTGAACACTTTTGCTTACTTTCTAGCATTCAAAATCATAGATAAATATCTCTAAATCTCCAAAACATGTCACTACTCACTACTCTACTGTGTCACTACTGGGACAAGCCAATTTGCTTGCCCCAAGTACTTTAAACAATGCTTAAACATGTCATTTTGCAGTATAAAGGACTTACATTATGTTTCATCATTGATAAACAGTTCAATACAGACAAAAACATGCATGATGTGTAACTATTTGTCACAATAGTTGTTTTTCATGGTTGCAAAAGCGAGGAAATCAAATGCCACCGCAATTCAAGTACCACCCAAAGGCATCCACTGTGTGTGTTGATCCATACGTTACTTCTGTAGCCCTTTCCTGCAGTGAAATGACTAGTGGCCTCATGGTTGGAATATTATTCATATTTTTCACAATTTCATAATTAATAAACATAACTTCAAAAAATTCTGCTGGAAATCTGGTGTTTCTGTGTCAACCGGTTTGTTATATATATATTTTAAACCCATAATCATGTGTGTGAGGTGTATACTTTGGTTGCAAAGTAGATTTGTTTAAGACTACCAAGAAACACTTCATTACCCTGATTTAGCCCACTGCAGTGAAAGGTTAATGAGCAGTGTTTCTAGGAAAAGTCCATGGCAGGTCTGTGGTGTGCTGTTATGGTATGGCATGGGCAGAAGCTCCAGGGAATGAAGCACAACATAATACTTGGCATTCTGACATGTGGGGGAGTGATCGTTCTCTCATACTTAACGTGCCTAACGACAGAAAACACATTCATCATGATCGTCTCTGGTGGCACATCGTTGTTAATCATATCCGTTCAGTTTTGTAGTGGAGAATGGGTCCTGTTCAACAAGAATGTTGTAATTTGACAGGAATGCCAACCATGACACAATAACAACACGTGGCATTTTAAATGGCAGATTTGAAAATTGGGGTGAATTAGGAGTGGTGGAAACGGCACTGACAGCTATTGCCTGAGTGGGAGGTACACCATTTTTTATGTGACTTTTTACATACAGACTTCACTCCATAAAAAAAATGTAATTCAGAGGGGTAATTATCAAAGATTAGACCAGGGAGAAATACCACAATCAACTAATGGTGGTCAAACATTGATTGGCTCGTAATCAGGGCGGAATGGCAAGTCTGTGTTCCACAGCTGGTTTCCCGCCATGCCTAGCTCTGAGAATGGAAATCAACAACATCCAGTCTGACCCTATGAACTGATAACTGTGTTATCTATTGTAAAACTAATACAGATATTAGAGTAACAAATCAATACTTTTTCTCTTTCCTTTCCATGTTTGTTGCATACGTTTCCCTCTTCTTGCTTGGAGTCTATTGGACATCCTGTAGTGCTCACACTTTATTTTTGCTCTTTTCACGAGGGTGCCTACCTTTGTAGTTTGTGTACCAAACGCACGGTTGAGAGCAGGCTGAGAGGGATCCCTTTGACCCTGTGGTTGTAACGGCTTTCCTCTTCCTCTTCATCCGAAGAGGAGGAGCAGGGATTGAACCAAAATGCAGCGTTTTGATACGACATGATTTTTAATTAACAAAACAGAAAACACGACGAACACTTGAATAGTTACAAAACAATAAACGACGTAGACAGACATGAACGACGAACTTACATGAAACACGAAGAACGCATGAACAGGAAAACTGACTACATAAAACGAACAAACAAACAAAACCGAAAACAGTCCCGTGTGGCGTAACATACACTGACACAGACACAGGAGACAACCACCCACGACAAACAAAGTGAAAACACCTACCTTAATATGATTCTCAATCAGAGGAGATGATAACCACCTGCCTCTAATTGAGAACCATATCAGGTACCCAAAACCAACATAGAAACAGAAAACATAGACTGCCCACCCAAACTCACGTCCTGACCAACTAACACATACAAAAACGAACAGAAAACAGGTCAGGAACGTGACATAACCCCCCCCTTAAGGTGCGAACTCCGGGCGCACCAGCACAAAGTTTAGGGGAGGGTCTGGGTGGGCATCTGACCACGGTGGTGGCTCAGGCTCTGGGCGAGGTCCCCACCCCACCATAGTCAATCCCAGCTTACGTTTCCCCCTACGACTGACCACCCTCCTATTCCACCCACTTAATTTTTTGGGTAACATCGAGACAAGGGGCAGCACCGGGACAAGGGACAGCACCGGGATAGAGAGATAGCTCAAAACAAAGAGGTAGGTCAGGATAGAGAGGTAGCTCAGGATAGAGGGGCAACTCCGGACTGAAGGGCAGTTCTGGATTACTGGCAGCTCTGGGCTGGCTGACGGCTCTGGACGCTCGTGGCTGGCTGACGGCTCTGGCAGATCCTGTCTGGCAGATCCTGTCTGGTTGGCGGCTCTGGCAGATCCTGTCTGGTTGGCGGCTCTGGCAGATCCTGTCTGGTTGGCGGCTCTGGCAGATCCTGTCTGGTTGGTGGCTCTGGCAGATCCTGACTGACGAATGGCTCTAGCGGCTCCTGACTGACTAACGGCTCTGACGGCTCGGGACAGACGGGCGGCTCTAATGGCTCGGGACAGACGGATGGCTCAGACGGCACTGGGCAGACGGATGGCTCAGATGGCGCTGGGGAGACGGATGGCTCAGATGGCGCTGGGGAGACGGATGGCTCAGATGGCGCTGGGGAGACGGATGGCTCAGATGGCGCTGGGGAAACGGATGGCTCAGATGGCGCTGGGGAGACGGATGGCTCAGATGGCACTGGGCAGACGGATGGCTCTGGCCGGAATAGGCGCACTGTAGGCCTGGTGCGTGGTGCCGGAACTGGAGGCACCGGGCTAAGGACACGCACCTTCAGGCTAGTGCGGGGAGAAGGAACAGGGCATACTGGACCCTGGGGACGCACATTAGGCCTAGTGCGTGGTGCCGGAACTGGTGGTACCGGGCTGGGGACACGCATCTCAGGGCTAATGCGGGGAGCAGCAACAGGACGCACAGGACTCTGGGGACACACAGGAGGCTTGGTGCGTGGTTTAGGCACTGGTGGTAAAGGGCTGGAGACACGCACCTTAGGGCTAGTGCGTGGAGGAGGCACTGGTGGTACTGGACTGGGGCGGGGAGGTGGCGCCGGAAATACCGGACCGTGCAGGCGTACTGGTTCCCTTGAACACCGAGCCTGCCCAACCTTACCTGGTTGAATGCTCCCCGTCGCCCGACCAGTGCGGGGAGGTGGAATAACCCGCACCGGGCTATGTAGGCGAACCGGGGACACCATGCGTAAGGCTGGTGCCATGTATGCCGGCCCGAGGAGACGCACTGGAGACCAGACGCGTTGAGCCGGCATCATGGCACCTGGCTCAATGCCCAATCTAGCCCTACCAGTGCGGGGAGGTGGAATAACCCGCACCGGGCTATGAACACGTACAGGAGACACCGTGCGCTCTATTGCGTAACACGGTGTCCGCCCGTACTCCCGCTCTCCACGGTTAGCCTGGGAAGTGGGCGCAGGTCTCCTACCTGCCCTCGGCCCACTACCTCTTAGCCCCCCCCCCAAGAAATTTTTGGGTAGTACTCGCGGGCTTCCAGCCTTGTCTCCGTGCTGCCTCCTCATATCGCCTCCTCTCGGCTTTCGCTGCCTCCAGCTCTTCACGAGGGAGGCGATATTCTCCCGGTTGTGCCCAAGGTCCCTTTCCATCTAATATCTCCTCCCATGTCCATGAATCCTTGATGCCTTGATCCTGTTGCCGCTTGTCATGCTGCTTGATCCGGGTTTGGTGGGTCATTCTGTCACGATCGTCTTGATATGAGAGATTGGACCAAGGCGCAGCATGATATGAATACATCTTCTTTTTTATTATACGAAGACGTAACACGAAACACTTATACAAACTAACAAAAACAACAAACGACCGTGAAGCTACAAACGCAAGTGCACACACAAACTACTTACGTTCAACATAGACTAGACATAGAAAATGACCCACAAACAGCTAAAGCCTATGGCTGCCTTAAATATGGCTCCCAATCAGAGACAACAATAACCAGCTGTCTCTAATTGAGACCCAATTCAGGCAACCATAGACTTTCCTAGACACCTACACTGAACATTAAACCATCTATTCTACTAAACCCCCTAAACCAAACAACACCCTAGACAATACAAAAAACACATACTTCACCATGTCACACCCTGACCTAACTAAAATAATAATGAAAACAAAGATAACTAAGGCCAGGGTGTGACAGTGGTTTCCTGAAAGTCCATCTGAAACTGCTCTGTTTTCAACATGATCTGAAAAAAAGGCAAAAAAATGGATTCATATGTTATTCAACAATGCATTTTGTCATTCTGGAGTGTATAATTTTTAACCAGCAGAATTTTCTTTCATCTAAACGATTGCTGTCGCAGTGGTATGTCTGGGTTTTGAGACCCTGGGTAGACGAGAATAAGTATTACAATAATTCATACTTAACAAGTTTCAAAGGCTTTGCAAAGCTTCTCTTCTCCTTCACCATTCCCCCATCCTCTAAACCTAATGACCTGATTATCTAGATGACGAGGGGAGGGGGTAGCAAAATGAGATGAGGTAGTGACCTCAACGGAAGCTATTGCAGCTGATAAAGAAGTGAAAAAAATGTCTGTCTCTTATTACACACTGCTATCGAGTGTTCAGTGTGTCCTTCTGGGACTCCATGGCAAAGGACAATGGCCAACCAGGGTGTTCCTAATCTCCATCTGTGATACTAACCACTGGCAGGGAGGTTGGCCCACAGAGCAGGCACAAAAGGACAGGGGAACGAAAGAAGGGAGGGAGGAAGAGGGAGAGGGGGGAGAGGGGAACAGAAGAGAGGGAGAGTGGGGGTGAACAGAGAGAACCTCTGCTGTTTGCAGGGCTTGTGGCTGCCATATCTTTGTAATTCCAAAGTGTGCTAATGCAATAGGAAGCAATTAGAAACCGCACTCCTCAAAACCAATAGCAACTGCAATCTGTACATTCTCATGATAATGAATGTATTCTAAAATCAGAAGTAGTAGTAGTAGTAGTAGTAGTCGAAGTAGAAGAGCTGGAGCAGGGGCAATTTTGAAGTGTGTTGTTATGATTCCAAAAAACTATCCAAGTTCAAAAGTGGATTATAGCGTATTAAAGTGACTGTTAACAAGTGTAATGCAGACCCTGTCTGCAGAAAGAGTTCACCTTTTAGAGGCCCCTACTCAACTTACAGTAACGCCTCGATCACACCTACAACGTCATTGCGCAAAATGGTACACAACATCATCTGGATATGTATGCAACAAATGTTCACCTGCTACCATTTCTGTCAAGCTGTCTACGCATACAGTTTGACGCATACGCAATGACGCTGTCGGTGTGATCGAGGCATAAGATAAATACTTAGCAAATCATCAGAGAAGACACAGACAGGCATGTGAATCTACTAGAATGGATTGTATTTTCATTAATACTAAAGAAGATTCCCACACAAACCATATTTAAATGAATTCCAAAACTGCATCATCAGCTTTCCCTGAAAGACTATAAATAATGTCCACTAACAACACCTGTGTATTATAGGTTGACTTAGTGCATTTGGGTTTTGTTGATTTTAGGTATTACATTTTATTTGTGTTCATGGTCAAATGAAAACAAGCAGTTAAATCACACATTAGAAGCCCTTTATAGTGGTTTACATTTTTCACAAGTTACTGAGTTTACATTTAGGCTTCAACTAATTTTTGAACCAATTATTTAAAAAGCATACTCACAGTATTTTATTGGTTTTGATCAAGAAAAAAAAGCAGCCGACGTCTGCATGCTTTTAATCTTGAACTGAGAATCCACAGGAGCTGACAACAATGGGAATTGATGGGCTCTGTTTAAAACGAGGGAAGCCTATGGATGATTGTTCAAGTATTCTACATGGAGGCAGACTTTCGTCCACTGTTCATGTATTTTAGGAAAGAATCATGATTATTGCAGCTGCCCTTTGAACTGGAAACCACTATTTGTCCAACAAAACCCTGCAATACAGGACTGGTAACTGGTTTCTGTTCCAAAATTACACACCCTGTCATTTTGTTATTCTTAGGGTTCGTATTGAGAATTATTTGAAAACCGCAGTTAAACAATTCTAGTTTATAAAAAAGTGCATTCCGAACATCTAACTGCATTTTAATGCTACAGCTCTCCCCAAATATTTCTGCCGTTGCTCAAATCAAGAGGGAGGACGTTTAAAAAAAACAGCATATTATTATATTTAATTAAATGCCAGAAGCATAAACATGTTGACTATGTGTCTAGAGGCAGGGAAGAAAAAGTCTAAACATTTTTGGACTTCTGTTACCCTGGCCAAATCTTCCACTGGAGCTCTGGTGTGGACTGGAAGAGATGTTTCAATTTCAGAATTTCCATGTACAGTATGCTTGGTCCAGCTCTAACTGTGAACAATGATTTGGGCCCACTGTATTGGTTATACGCTCTTAGTCTTTCATATTATAATAAAAGCTCTACCAAAACAAAATCATTTAACACCAGAATCTGGAGTCCAAATGAGCAACATGTGAATATCCCCTTAAACATAATTCGATAATTTCCATTTTATTAGGCTGTAGCTTTTAACCTGATGATTCCCTCAGTCCAATGTGCTTATCTCTGAGGAGATCCACTGTTTTTTGGCCCACTATCCTTTCATAATATTACCTACTGTACCTGAAGTTTGTCTAGCTAGCTGTGTTTAAACAGTAGGTTACCATATTACAAGGTGCATTGGCGATTTTAGCATGTCAATCTTGGTGGAGCAAACAAAACATTTTTGGGGGATACATGCACACAACACGACACTAAACAATACAGAAATTGTACTATAACGGGGACAAACTGTGCCCACAAACTGTTAGGGCCTACATAAAGCTGTCCCAACAGTAGAGTCCCAACAGCAGTCCCAACACCTTACCACATGCCACACCTGGCTATCAGTGGAACCTTGTCTGGCAGCGAAACAGTTAATTCAGTCTCATTTACTGTCTTTAAAAAAAACATAGCTGATATGGTTGACTTGCTTAAACAAATGTGGTTTCTACTGACAATTGAGATGTACAAACTATGGCATAAGGGGACGACGAGCAGATAAGAGGCCATCCGTAATTTCAAATAAGACATTAATGAGCGAGCTAGGACGGACGTAGTCAACATAACAATTTGTTCAGCACTTTTGAAATGTACACTGACAGAATTTGAGAACATGGGCCGTTCTCACAGTGTTCTCCCTATACACCAAGTCAGAAGCATAGGATAAATAAAGGGGGCATATAAGCAGACAATGAAAGCTCTTACAACATTTGATGATTACATTTCTCTAAAACAGGTTATAGGCTAAATGTGCACCACCAAGTCAGAACAGTAGGTGAAATTACGAGGGGAAAATAGACCTTAAATTATTAGGGTGAGGCACATAGGCTACTAACAGCTTACTACAAAACATACACTTTGTATTACTTTCTTAGCTACAGTATACATATCTCCCTGGCATATTACATAATTTATGCAGCAGCATACAAGACATTTTTGGACTCAACTTGTTGTGCTGTGCTCACTTGAACAGGAAGGTGGCGCTGCGGTCATTCTTGTGGGCAAAGTTTGTCAACAAACTTTGTCATTAAAGTCTGGCATTCTCTGGATTTGTGGTGCTTTCAAGACAACTGGGAACTCAGAAAAAAACAAGGTCATATCATAATGATGTCAGTGATCTTCAGGTCATAGCTCTAGAAAGAGGCCCAAGTTCCCGATTTACAATTCTGAGTTGGATGACCGTTCTAAACGTATTTGCCCAGTCGGAGCTAGTTTTTTCCTGAGATCCCAGTTGTCTTGAACTCATTGAAGTCAGATTTCTCGTTTCCGAGTTAACAGTTGTTTTGAGCGCGGCAGAAATCATGCTGGATTGACAGCACCGCCAATGTTGAATGTTTATAATTTTAAGCTTGGAAAAGAGAACCTTAAACCGAGCATTGGGACCACACACCCACTCCACTGAATAGCAGGCTAGTGATTGCTTTGCAATGCTTGCAGTTAGCCACTGATTCCTTCCAAACCACTCATTATTGAATTTGCAATTTCCAACTTGTTGTGTATTGTTCGTGTCCAATGGCCGATGAGCACCGATACGTTTAATCTATAATTTCTCTTCATTATTTCTCTTCATATGACAAGGATTAAATTGTCGACTTGATTCATGATGATGACTGCTAGCTAAGATTTGACGTGGAACTTATGACGTGGATGTCACGCCCTGACCTTAGAGATTCTTTTCATGTCTCTATTTTGGTTTGGTCAGGGCGTGAGTTGAAGTGGGCATTCTATGTTTTGTGTTTCTATGATTTTCTATTTCTATGTTTTGGCCGGGTATGGTTCTCAATCAAGGACAGCTGTCTATCGTTGTCTCTGATTGGGAACCATACTTAGGTAGCTATTTTTTCCACCTGTGTTTGTGGGAAGTTGACTTTGTTTAGGGCACATAGCCTTTAGCTTCACGGTTTGTTTTTTTGTAGTGTTTATTGTTTTGTTCAGCGTCATCTTTTATTCAATAGAAGAAAATGTACGCTCACCACGCTGCACCTTGGTCCTCATCTTTTAACGGCTGTGACAGAACTTCCCACCACCAAAGGACCAAGCAGCGTGGTAGAGAGGACTCCTGGACATGGGAGTAGATCATGGATGGTAAGGGACCCTGGAGGCAGGCTGGGGAGTATCGCCATCCAAGGGAGGAACTGGAGGCAGCTAAGGCGGAGCGGCAGCGTTATGAGGGAACAAGGCTGGCAAGAAAGCCCGAGAGGCAGCCCCCAAATTTCTTTTGCGGTGCACTGTGTCTCGGTTGAGCATTCACAGGCTGGTGTGCTCGGTGCCAGTGTCCCGCATTTGCCGGGTGGAAGTGGGCATCCAGCCAGAACGGGTTGTGCCAGCTCTGCGCTTGAGACCGCCAGTGCGCCTCCACGGCCCAGTGTATCCGGTGCCTCGGCCAAGGAAGAAGCCTCCTGTATGTCTCCCCAGCCTGGTGAGTCCTGTGCCTGCTCCCAGAGCCAGGCCTCCTGTGTGTCTCTCCACTCCAGAGACGGCCTCCAGTCCGGAGCCTCCAGCGACGGCCTCCAGTCCGGAGCCTCCAGCGACGTTCTCCAGTCCGGGGCCCGCAGCGAGGGTGCCCAGTCCGTGGCCCGCAGCGAGGGTGCCCAGTCCGGGGCCCGCAACGAGGGTGCCCGGTCCGGGGCCCGCAAGTATGCTTTGTTCAGCCTATGTAGGACATTTTAATTAATTAAACCTTACACACAGAGGACTTGTGCATGTTAAAAACTTGCAGGGCCATCAAAAAAAGAAATGCAGGGCCATCAAAACCTGAAGCACTGGTAGCAATGCGTGGTTCTTCCTTGTCTTTGCGTCTAGGTCTTCCTGAAGAAACTCATAATGTCAAATATACTGTACCTCTCCTGTCAAACCGGTAGTTCTCAAGTAGTTGACTCTCAGACATGTATCCATTGAAGAGCTCCTCATTAGGTTACAATGGGAGCAAGACCAGTTCCATTGAGTCATGTCACCTGAGTTAGGTGGCTCAGTTCCATTTTAACTCTAGTCAGTTCAATTGGACACGGCTCTTCCACATACTGTTGTAGTGCAAAGTTCAGCTGTAATTGTGACCAACTTGTAAAAAAAAAAACATACCGCTAATATTCATGATATTGTATAGTATAACAGGATCTCAGCA
Organism: Salvelinus namaycush; assembly: GCF_016432855.1. Classification (NCBI taxonomy): domain Eukaryota; kingdom Metazoa; phylum Chordata; class Actinopteri; order Salmoniformes; family Salmonidae; genus Salvelinus; species Salvelinus namaycush. The sequence goes on along the minus strand of NC_052326.1, from coordinate 18,515,049 downwards.
GCAGGTGGAGTATTTTCCAGTGAGGCTCCTTTTAGGGCTGCTGATACTAACATCAGCTCCTCTGTAGACTATGTGGGGTCGGCAGAAACGGCTAACAACTGGTTTTCAGGGATAAAGTATTTTCATCCTAACTTCCGTTTCCCCTGAAAAGCGGATGTGGGAACTCCGCTCAGGCATCTTTTCATGCCTCCTACCTTACATGAGTTATTCTCTGGTTGTAATAAAACAGAAGAAATCAACGGCACAAACTCTTCTGTGAGGGGACCTGAGGCATCCTTTTTTACGCTTTATCAAACACATTCAACTCTCAGTGAAGTAGGTCCATGGGTTTTATTAGCATTGTAAGATATGATCATAGATAACGTGTAGGTATTATTCAGAGTATAGAACAGCTGCTTCAAATATCATGATGAAGAGACGAAAATAAAAAGAGAGAAGTAGAGAACAAATCCCAAAAATGACTTACCAAGAAAAACTTCCAAAAGTACTAATACGAGGTAAAAAGGAGTTTGAGCACTCATCAAAAAAAGCAAGTTGATTTCTTATTGCTCACTTTAATCCATTGTACAGGAGGCGGAGGGTCTATTGTGGTATTAAGCAGGGAACAATATGATAGTGAGTCTCAACGTCAACTGTGAAGAGGCGACTCCGGGATGCTGGCCTTCCAGGCAGAGTTGCAAAGAAAAAGCCATATCTCAGACTGGCCAATAAAAATACAAAATTAAGATGGGCAAAAGAACACAGACACTGGACAGAGGAACTCTGCCAAGAAGGCCAGCATCCCGGAGTTGCTTATTCACTGTTGACGTTGAGACGGGTACTATTTAATGAAGCTGGCAGTTGAGGACTTGTGAGGTGTCTGTTTCTCAGACTAGACACTCTAATGTACTTGTCCTCTTGCTCAATTGTGCACCGGGGCCTCCCACTCCTCCTTCTATTCTGATTAGAGCCAGTTTGCGCTGTTCTGTGAAGGGAGTAGTACACAGCGTTGTACGAGATCTTCAGTTTCTTGGCAATTTCTCGCATGGAATAGCCTTCATTCCTCAGAACAAGAATAGACTGACGAGTTTCAGAAGAAAGTGCTTAGTTTCTGGCCATTTTGAGCCTGTAATCGAACCAACAGATGCTGATGCTCCAGATACTCAACTTGTCTAAAGAAGGCCAGTTTTATTGCTTCTTTAATCAGTACAACAGTTTTCAGCTGTGCTAACATAATTGCAAAAGGTTTTTCTAATGATCAATTAGCCTTTTAAAATGATAAACTTGGATTAGCTAACACTCCTAGCTAACACTAACATTAGCTAACACTCCTGGAACACAGGAGTGATGGTTGTTGATAATGGGCCTCTGTAAGCCTATGTAGATATTCCATTAAAAATCAGACGTTTACAGCTACAAAAGTCATTTACAACATTAACAATGTATTGCTGATCAATTTTATGTTATTTTAATGGACAAAAAATGAGCTTTTCTTTAAAAAACAAGAAAATGTCCAAGTGACCCCAAACTTTTGAATGGTAGTGTATATAAACTCAGCAAAAAAAGAAACGTAACTTTTTCAGGACCCTGTCTTTCAAAGATAATTCGTAAAAATCCAAATACCTTCACAGATCTTCATTGTAAAGGGGTTAAACACTGTTTCCCATGCTTGTTCAATTAACCATAAACAATTAATGAACATGCACCTGTGGAACGGTCGTTAAGACACTGTCACGCCCTGACCTTAGAGATCCTTTTTATGTCTCTATTTTGGTTGGTCAGGGCGTGAGTTGGGGTGGGCATTCTATGTTTTTGTTCTATGTTGTCTATTTCTATGTGTTTGGCCGGGTGTGGTTCTCAATCAGAGGCAGCTGTCTATCGTTGTGTCTGATTGAGAACCATACTTAGGTAACCTTTTCCCACCTGTGTTTTGTGGGTAGTTGTTTTCTGTTTTGTGTGAGTGCCTGACAGAACTGTTGCGTTTTGTTTCACTTTTGTTTTTTGTTTCAGTGTTCAGGCTATATTAAAACGTCATGAACACGTACCACGCTGTGCTTTGGTCTATTCCTTCTTCCTCAGACGAACATCGTTACAGACACTAACACCTTACAGACAATAGGTAATTAAGGTCACAGTTATGAAAACGTAGGACACTATAGAGGCCTTTCTACTGACTCTGAAAAACACCAAAAGAAAGATGCCCAGGGTCCCTGCTCATCTGCGTGAACGTGCCATAGGCATGCTGCAAGGAGGCATGAGGACTGCAGATGTGGCCAGGGCAATAAATTGCAATGTCCATACTGTGAGACGCCTAAGACAGTGCTACAAGGAGACATGACGGACAGCTGATCTTCCTCACAGTGGCAGACCACGTGTAACAACACTTGCACAGGATCGGTACATTCGAACATCACTGAACATCACACTGTCCGCAATAGGCTGAGAGAGGCTGGACTAAGGGCTTGTAGGCTTGTTGTAACGCAGGTCCTCACCAGACATCACTGGCAACAACCTCGCCTATGGGCACAAACCCACCGTCGCTGGACCAGACAGGACTGGCAAAAAGTGCTCTTCACTGACGAGTCACGGTTTTGTCTCACCGGCGGTGATGGTCGGATTCGCGTTTATCATCAAAGGAATGAGCGTTACACCGAGGCCTGTACTCTGGAGCGGGATCGATTTGGAGGTGCAGGGTCCGTCATTGTCTAGGGCGGTGTGTCACAGCATCATCGGACTGAGCTTGTTGTCATTGAAGGCAATTTCAATGCTGTGCATTACAGGGAAAATATCCTCCTCCCTCATGTGGTACCCTTCTTGCAGGCTCATCCTGACATGACCCTCCACTATGACAATGCCACCAGCCATACTGTTCGTTCTGTGCGTGATTTCCTGCAAGACAGGAATGTCAGTGTTCTGCCATGGCCAGCGAAGAGCCCGGATCTCAATCCTATTGAGCACTTCTGGGACCTATTGGATCGGAGGGTGAGGGCTAGGGCCATTCCCTCTAGAAATGTCCGGGAACTTGCAGGTGCCTTGGTGGAAAAGTGGGGTAACATCTCACAGCAAGAACTGGCAAATCTGGTGCAGTCCATGAGGAGGAGATGCACTGCAGTACTTAATGCAGCTGGTGGCCACACCAGATACTGACTGTTACTTTTGATTTTGACCCCTCCCCCCCTTTGTTCAGGGACACATTATTCCTGGCTCCTGGGAGCTAGTTACCCCTTTATGGTTATGAATGTGTTTCTACCTGTCATTTAGACATTTAGTTAGTGCTAGTTTATGCTAACCTGCTAGCTAGCAACCTCACTAGCAGTAAATGCTAGTTAGCATAAGCTGCTAGCCATGCTTATCAGTACACAAAGCGAGACCCAGATGCAGACACAGGAGGCAGATGATTGGAGTCTTACAATGTTTATCAATCCAAAAGGAGTAGGCAAGAGAATGGTCGTGGACAGGCAAAAGTTCAAAACCAGATCAGAGTCCAGGAGGTGCAGAGTGGCAGACAGGCTCGTGGTCAAGGCAGGCAGAATGGTCAGGCATGTGGGTACAGAGTCCAGAAATAGGCAAGGGTCAAAACCGGAAGGACTAGAAAAAGGAGAATAGCAGAAAGCAGGAGAACGGGAAAAACGCTGGTTGACTTGAAAAACATACAAGACGAACTGGCACAGAGAGACAGGAAACACAGGGATAAATACACTGGGGGAAATCAGTGACACCTGGAGGGGGTGGAGACAATCACAAGGACAGGTGAAACAGAACAGGGCGTGACAGTGCTACCTAGCAACCTTACTACAAGATCGTCTGAGGTAAAATACATAAAAAAAGATAACATACTTAGTTGCAGTTGTAAATGTTTCCACTAGTGGCTGACAGCTTTACAGTTAATCTTACTTTATAGCCTTTTAGCTATTTTACATAGCATTTTATGTCATATAGCTAGCTAGCTAGCTACGTTTTTAAGAGAGCACTTTTCAATTGGCACCTCTCCCCCCTGCAAGTTAATAATAACACTTTGAGTCAGGTGCTGTGAAAGAAACTGGCGCGTCTTAAGGTACACAGTCCTGTGTGGGTAGTTAGGGTAAGGGGCCATCTGTTAGATTAGGGGTCAGGGCTTAGGTTTAGGGTCAATTCCTTAACCTATTTTCAGATGAGAACATACAAGAAGAAAACAAACCGTGGAAGCTATGGCTCTGAGGTGATACAGCATGACCTGAAGGCAATAGAAAATGGGCGGACCTTAAAAGTGGCTGCCAGGGTGTTCAACATTCCACCAAGAACCCTACAGCACCACAGAGGAAAGGAGGTGAAAAACCCAGGCTTCAGACAAATGGGTGGGATGCCAGACTCACCTTCGATCTGGCAGAGAGGATGGGAATCAAGCACAGGTTCAACAAAGGAAAGTGGTATGCAGGGGTGGATTGGTTCAGTGGCTTAATGAAGTGCAACCCTCAACTGTCAGTTTGAGTACTGCAAGCAACCAGTCTTGCGAGGTGGGCTTAAGGTAAGCTTAAGGTTGACCAGTTTTTTTATGGCCTACAATGACGTTTTAAACAGTGTCAGGGATGTCGGGCCTTCAAAGAGTTGGAACATGGATGAGACGGGAATATAATATGTCCAGAAACTGTTGCCTGTGGTGGCCACCAAGAGAGCAAAACAGTTTGCACGGATGACCAGCCCAGAGAGGGGCTTCACAGTCACAGTAATTTGTGCTATCAGTGCAGCGGGACAGTACGTACCGCCTCTTTTCATCTTCCCCCGGAAGAGGATGAAGGAACAGCTGCTGGTTGAAGCACCTCCAGGGTCCGTTGGAAGGGTGAGTGACTCAGGCTGGGTCGACAGTACTTTCTTTGTTGACTGGCACCATCACTTGCCCCACAGTGTTGGTTGCACCCCTGAGGAACCCCATATCCCATATCCTCATCCTCGATGGGCACCACTCCCTTAAGACCCTGGAGGCTGTTCGGACAGCAAGAGGCCAGGGAGTGATTCTCATCACTATGTCACTCCAGTGCATCCACAAGATGCAGCTGTTAGACAGTACCGTCTTCAAGGGTTTGAAGGTCTTTTACACCAGGGCAGCAGATCAATGGATGATGACGCTTCCTGGGGAAAGGATAGGTATATACCAAATGGCTGGCCTCATCACAAAGGCCTATAACAAGGTGACCAGTGTGGAGAGAGGGGTGGAGGGCTTCCTGGCCAGTGGGCTGTGGCCTTTGGAGAAGGATATCTTCACAGAGGCGGACTTCGTGGCCACTGAGGTTATAGAGGGGCCTGAGCCCATTGCCGGTAAAAAAAGTAATCTAAATCCACAGTGCTCTACCACCGCCGCTGCCACCTCCACCAATACGTCTACCAGCTCTACTGCTGCCACCTCTACCGATACTGCCACCAGCTCTACCGCTGCCACCTCTACCGATACAGCCACCAGCTCTACCATCGCCACCCCTACCACCACATCACTAGCTCTACCTCCAACGCCAACAGCTCTAACGCAAAAACATCTACCTCCACCACATCTACCTACGCCACAACCTCCACCCTGCAGCCTACCCTTGCTCCAAATGTTGGTAAGAAAAAAAGGGAATATATATTTGCATATAATGATTAGAAGTGTTTATTGTACCAATACTCATGTGTTCTTGTTTGTTTGTTTTTGCTTAAACAACAACCAAGAGCTGCAGCAGTTCTATTGGGGTTGTCCCCGAGACCGAGGATCCAGGAGGCGAGGCCGAGGACGACAGAGTCTGCGGCAGTACTGACAGCCTTACCTTACAAAAGGTTGCTGGAGGAAAAGACTCGACAGAAACATCAACAAGAAGAAAAGAGAGAGAGAGTAAGAAAAAGAAGCATGTTCTTAAAAAAAAGGTTGTCTCAAAGAAGGTTGTTGCAACACAACAAGCAACATCAGCCACCAATGAAGGGGATGCAGAGTGTATTTTCTGTGAGGAGCTGTTTTCAGTCACAGGTGGGGACTGGATTAGGTGTGAGCAGTGCAGGAGGTGAGCTCATAATTTCCCTGGGGATAGCTTCATTTGTGACCTATTGGAATTGTGCAATAGCAGAGTATAAGAGATGCAACATCAATGTTACACTGAATTAGTTAAGTTATTATTTATTGTTATTAAATGTTATATTCCAATGTTATTAAAATATATTTAATGTTATATTTCATCCCAATATTATATTCCAATGAATATATGTTTTTAATTAATTAAAAACAACTGTTGAAAACCTTTTGCTTCTGTGAATGTCATTTTAAAGAGTGCTGATATTTAAAATCTTGCATTATTCCAATAATATTTAGTGCAATTGTGTATAATGGATTGTACAGAAAAGGAACAAGAAAGAACAAAAATGTGCTATCTAAAAAAGTCTAAACTGTAGCCATTTATTTCCCTTTATAGTTTATTGGCCTAAGCATGACCTTCATCCACATACCAATTGTTTTCCAAACATTGCTTTTTTGTGTCAGCAATTAAACATTGTTCTTAGAGGAGGATAGTTACCCCCTTTTACCCTACACCTTAAACGGAACATACCGATGGGTCAATTCCTAAGACTCCGACATAACTCTAGGACATAGATTTAGAGTGCAAAGCTAATGATATGCGCACCAAGTTCCTGCAACGTCGATATGATAAGGGTGTCGTTGAACCGGCCTATCTATACCGTGCAACAGAGACTGCACGTCAAACCAGGACAAAACGGCCCCACGTTTGTGTTTTTCCACAGAGTACAGCCCATGTGCCGGTCGCATCAAATCCATTGTATTGAAACACTAGTAGATTTTCAAAAGTGATACAAATCTACGAGAGTTCACAACATTGCCCCCTCGCATTTGTTTTCTCCGTGCGCGCAATATACTGTAGCCGATTCCGTTACGCACAGCTACCCAAGAAGCGTGACACTTGGCTCCCAGGCCCGCCCAATGGCAATTACAAGTGTGGACACTGTGTACATTGTGAAAGTACGACAAATACTAAAGTGTTTTACCACCCTATAACAGGTAAAGAATACAAAATCCAAAGGTTAATTATGTCATAATTGTCATATCCATGCTCAAATGCATTTGCGGGGCTGCTTATATTGGTCAAACTAAACTTCGCATTGAAACTTCGCATTGCAGAACATAAGGCTGCACTTTGTAGCCATAGAACACTGTCCACATTTCACCAAGAGGTGATATCGTATGTAAACTAAAACATAGAGAGGCATCCTGGCAGTACTTCTCAGACACTGTGGATCCAAAGGGACTAAACGATGATTTTTTGCTGTCCTCGTTTCTATACTGTTGTTGCCATGATTTTTCGTTCTCAGTGTCTCAGGATTCACAAATCCCCAAATGCTTTATCACCTATGTATATTTTGACATGGCCTATTGATTAACGAGATACAATATTTATATTTTAGTTTTGTGCTATAATTTGCCAGTTACATATTATCATTATAATTTGTTTATGTTGTTGTGTCTCAATGAGCCACTAGGCTATAAATAGGAGCTAAGTACAATGGTCAGGTCACTCTGAGGAAGACTGACGCTGAAAAGTCAGTCACCTGTCCGCATCCTGTAGGGTACTAGGGAGTAACTAGCTCCCCCTAAGAACAATGTCTAATTGCTGACACAAAAATTGTGGATGGAGGTCATGCTTGGCGAATAAACTATAACGGGAAATGAATGGCTACAGTTTACACTTTTTTTGTTATTTCATGAAATATTTTGGCAAAGGGGCGTTTTTTTTTAAAGTACCGGGGTAACTAGCCGCTTATGCTAACTACACTCTAAAAAGAAAAGGTTCCTGGAGTATCCTTTAGGGGTTTTTCAAATTGAAACTTTGGGGGAACGCCTATAAGTTATTCGAAGAACCTCTTTTAATGGCTCCTCAAATAACCTTTTGAGCTAAATGTTTGAACTACACCCCCTCCCCTATTATTATTATTATTATTATTATTAATAACAGTTTTTTGTTGAGTGCTCCAACTCCTTTTTACCTGGAATTAGTTCTTTTGGAAGTTTTTCTTGGTAAGCCATTCTCATGATTTTTGTCATTGTTGTTGAGCACCGCTCCTTGCCTTTGTTTGCTGATCCGCGAAGGCCCACCAGAACTCCCAGAGAGTAAATCCATTCAAGCTTTTTGTAGATTGGTTTGGTCAACATTTTGTTGAATAAACTGGAGCCAAGTCCATGTGAGCAGTTTGTTATAGACTGCTGCTAACAGTTGTAGAACAGGACTGCTCTTTGAATGACAAGACCAGACACAGTTGCACAATGATATCTCTTAATCGTTTCGCTTCAGTTGGGATGCAGTCTGATGATAAAACAAATCCGAATCAAGAGAATATCCTGAAAAGCAATTATTCAGCTGTTACAGTGTTGTCAAAGTAGTCATGCCCCTTGACTTATTTCACATTTTGTTGTCACAGCCTGAATTCAAAATGGATTAAGTATATATTTTTTCTCCCCCATCTACACACAATAACCCATAATGACAAAGTGAAAACATGTTTTTAGAAATCTTTGCAAATTTATTGAAAATGAAATACAGAAAAATTTGTATTCACATCCCTGAGTCAATACATGTTAGAATAACCTTTGGCCGCAATTACATCTATAAGTCTTTCTGGGTAAGTCTAAGAGCTTTCCATACCAGGATTGTGCAACATTTGCCCATTACTATTTTCAAAAATCTTCAAGCTCTGTCAAATTGGTTGTTGATCATTGCTCAACAACTATTTTCAGATCTTGCCATAGATTATCAAGTAGATTTACGTCAAAGCTGTAACTCGACTACTCCGGAAAATTCACTTTCTTCTTGGTAAGCAACTTCAGTGTAGATTTGGCCATGTGTTTTAGGTTATTGTCCTGCTGAAAGGTGAGTTTAACTCCCAGTGTCTGGTGGAAAGCAAACTGAACCAGGTTTTCCTCTAGGATTTTGCCTGTGCTTAGCTCCATTCCATTTAATTTTTATCCTGAAAAACTCCCCAGTCCTTAACTATTACAAGCATACCCATAACATGATGCAAACACAACTATGCTTTAAAATATGGAGAGTGGTACTCAATAATGTGTTGTATAGGATTTGCTCCAAACATAACACATTGTATTCAGGACAAAAAGTGAATTGCTTTGCCACACGTTTTGCAGTATTACTTTAGTGCCTTGTTGCAAACAGGATGCATGTTATGGAATATTTTCATTCTGTACAGGCTTTGTTCTTTTCACTATGTCAGTTAGATTAGTATTGTGGAGTAACTTTAGTGATGTTGATCCATCCTCAGTTTTCACCTATCACAGCCATTAAACTCTAACTGTTTTAAAGTCACCCTTGGCCTCATAGTGAAATCACTGAGCAGTTTCCTTCCTCCCCGGCAACTGAGTTAGGCAGGTTGCCTGTATCTTTGCAGTGATTGGGTCTATTGATACACCATCCAAAGTGTAATTAATAAATTCCCCATGCTCAAAGGGATATTCAATGTCTGCTTTTTAAATGTTTACCCATCCACCCATCCACATTTTTACTCCTGAAATTATTGAGGCTTGCCATAACAAAGGGGTTGAATACTTATTAACTCAAGACATTACAGCTTTTCCTTTTGTATTAATTTGTTTAAAAAAATTGAAAAACATAATTCCACTTTCACATTATGGGGTATTGTGTGTAGACCAGTGACAAAACATTAACATTTAATCAATTTTAAATTCCGTCTGTAACACAACAAAATGTGGACAAAGTCAACGGGGTGTGAGTACTTTCTGAAGGCACTGTAAACTGATGTCTTGTGCTTTCTTTCTTTCTTTCTTTCTTTCTATCTATCTTTTTCTTTCTTTCACAACACGGTACTCTTGTCTTTCATGTGTAAAACTAAGCCAGAGGGCAATTTCCAGGGCATTTAATCAATGTTTATAAAGAACCAGCTTGACCTTGATATGGGTGGGATGTCTTACTCCCGGGAGAAGGGGACTGGCACCCTCCCATCCTGCCCAATGAATGAAAATCAAATGGGAGATTACATGTTAAAACTCTGCCAAATATCATCCTACTGCAACCAAGACCTTAGGCCAAATTAACTCCATACCTAGAATCCTTTCACTGGAGTGGTCCGTTCTCAACCCCCTCTTCCTTCTGGCAGGAGTGACGGCGCTGCCGGTGAACAAATCGTTTCCAGCTCAGGTCACATATGGAATGTTTAATCTGAGGGAAGTCCAGATGTGTGCCACACAACCACAAGGAAGCAGTGCCTCTTTTGTTTATGATTATTATGATTTTCTTGGGAGCCTCGGATACTGTTTTTCTCTGAGGACAACAAACGTGCTGCACAGACTTCAGATCAAAAACAAAGACCTCCAAGTGATAAAACACAAACAGCATTAATTTCACCCGTGTGGTCAGGTAGGGGAGAGTGGGGTAAGTTGAGAAGTTGTTTATATTCAGTATCACTCCGTCAAAGGAAATATAATATTCTTTCTAACAAAGATATCTATATACACTGAGTGTACAAAACATTAAAAACACCTTCCTAGGGCCTCCTGAGTGGCGCAGCGGTCTAAGGCACTGCATCGTAGTGCTAGAGGCGTCACTACAGACCCGGGATTGTAGTGGCCGTGATCGGGAGTCCCATAAGACGGAGCAAAATTAGCCCAGCGTCGTCCGGGTTGGGAATGGGTTTGGCCAGGGGGGGCTTTAATTGGCTCATCGCACTCTAGCGACTCCTTGTTGCGGGCCGGGCGCCTGCAGGCTGACCTCGGTCATCAGTTGAACGGTGTTTCCTCCGACACATTGGTGCGGCTGTCTTCCGGGTTAAGCGGGCGGGTGTTAAGAACCGCGGTTTGGCAGATTATGTTTTTTTTTAACATTCCAGCCTTAATCTAAAAATCAATCTAAAAAATCCTCAGCAATCTACACACAATACCCCATAAAGACAAAGCAAAAACAGGTTTTAGAAAATGTATTAAAAATAAAAAGAGAAATACCTTATTAATATAAGTATTCAGACCCTTTGCTATGAGACATAACATTGAGCTCAGGTGCATCCTGTTTCCATTCATCAACCTTGAGATGTTTCTACAACTTGATTGGAGTCCACCTGTGGTATATTCAATTGACTGGACATGATTTGGAAAGGCACATACCTGTCTATATAAGGTCCCACAGTTGACAGTGCATGTCAGAGCAAAAACCAAGCCATAAGGTAGAAGGAATTGTCCGCAGAGCTCCGAGACAGGATTGTGTCGAGGCACAGATCTGGGGAAGGATAGCAAAAAATGTCTGCAGCATTGAAGATCCCCAAGAACACAGTGGCCTCCATCATTCTTAAATGGAAGAAGTTTGGAACCACCAAGACTCTTCCTAGAGATATCCACCCCAGCCAAACTGAGCAATCGGGGGAGAAGGGCCTTGGTCAGGGAGGTGACCAAGAACCCGATGGTCACTCTGACAGAGTTCCTCTGTGGAGATGGGAGAACCTTCCAGAAAGACAATCATCTCTGCAGCACTCCAGCAATCAGATTTTTATGGTAGAGTGGCCAGAAGGAAGCATTGATGAAAACCTGCTCCATAGCGCTCAGGACCTCAGACTGCGTCGGAGGTTCACCTTCCAATATGTCAACGACCTTAAGCACACAGCCAAGACAATGCAGTAGTGGCTTCGGGACAAGTCTCTGAATGTGCTTGAGTGGCCCAGCCAGAGCCCGGACTTGAACCCGATCGAACATCTCTGGAGAGACCTGAAGACATCTGAAGACTCTGGAGACATCTCTGGAGAGACCATAGCTGTGCAGCAATGCTCCCCATCCAACTTGACAGAGCTTGAGAGGACCTGCAGAGAAGAATGGGAGAAACTCCCCAAATACAGGTGTGCTAAACTTGTAGTGTCATTCCCAAGAAGACTCGATGCTGTAGTCGCTGCCCAAGGTCCTTCAACAAAGTACTGAGTAAAGGGTCTGAATACATGTAAATGTGATAGTTCCGTTTTTTATTTTTAATACATTTGCAAACATTTCTAAAAACCTGATTTTGCTTTGTCATTATGGGGTATTGTGTGTAGATTGATGAGGGGACAAAACAATTTAATCCATTTTAGAATAAGGCTGTAACGTACAGTAACAAAATGTGGAAAAGTCAAGGGGTCTGAATACTTTCCGAATGCACTGTATATATATATATAAATATATATATATATATATATATATATATATATATATATTTATACAGTTGAAGTCGAAAGTTTACATACACCTTAGCCAAATACATTTAAACTCAGTTTTTCACAATTCCTGACATTTAATCCAAGTAAAGATTCCCTGTCTCACGTCAGTTAGGATCACCACTTTATTTTAAGAATGTGAAATGCCAGCATAATAGTAGAGAGAATGATTTATTTCAGCTTTTATTTCTTTCATCACATTCCCAGTGAGTCAGAAGTTTACATACACTCAATTAGTATTTGGTAGCATTGCCTTTCAATTGTTTAACTTGGGTCAAACGTTTCGGGTAGCCTTCCACAAGCTTCCCACAATAAGTTGGGTGAATTTTGGCCCATTCCTCCTGACAAAGCTGGTGTAACGGAGTCAGGTTTGTAGGCCTTGCTCGCACACGCTTTTTCAGTTCTGCCCACAAATTTTCTATAGGATTGAGGTCAGGGCTTTGTGATGGCCACTCCAATACTTTGACTTTGTTGTCCTTAATCCATTTTGCCACAACTTTGGAAGCATGCTTGGGGTTATTGTCCATTTGGAAGACCCATTTGCGACCAAGCTTTAACTTCCTGACTGATGTCTTGAGATGTTGCTTCAATATATCCACATAATTGTACTTCCTCATGATGCCATCTATTTTTTTGAAGTGCACTAGTCCCTCCTGCAGCAAAGCACCCCCACAACATGATGCTGCCACCTTCACGGTTGGGATGGTGTTCTCCGGCTTGCAAGCCTCCCCCCTTTTCCTCCAAACATAACGATGGTCATTATGGCCAAACAGTTCTATTTGTGTTTCATCAGACCAGAGGATATTTCTCCAAAAAGTACGATCTTTGTCCCCATGTGCAGTTGCAAACCGTAGTCTGGCTTTTATTATGGCAGTTTTGGAGCAGTGGCTTCTTCCTTGTTGAGCGACCTAATGTCTACCAGGCCCACTACTCCACCCTGGACTTGAACAGCCTTTATGACCAGGTCCACCTCTACAAGGCAGCCATCCCAACTTTTGCCAGGACGCTGAAGGACGTCACCCTCAACAAGTAGCCCCAGCACCTCACACAGGAGCAACAGAGCAACGGACACCCCGCCGAGGCCAGTGAGACACCCTCCCATACTTGCAAGCAGGACATATGCCCAGGCCGTGAGTAGAGCAACAGGCCCAACCCCCACTATTAAACCGCCCAAGCCCCATCATGCGACCTAAAAGTTACAGTATGTATCAGATGCTCAATATGCTCTGCTCACACCTACTGTGATGGTCCTGACCTAAACCACACAAAAACAACACTAGACATTATGGAACACAAAGTTTTTACTATCTCATCCTGGAATATACAAGGTCTGAGGTCATCTGCCTTTGGCCTAAAGAGCAGGAACCCCGACTTCATCAAAGAAATTGGAAATACAGACGTTGTCATCCTACAAGAAACATGGTATAAAGGAGACAGACCCACTGGTTGCCCTCTAGGCTACAGAGAGCTGGTAGTCCCATCCACCAAACTACCAGGTGTGAAACAGGTAAGAGACTCAGGGGGTATGCTAATTTGGTATAGAGCAGACCTAACCCACTCTATTAAATTAGTCAAAACAGGAACATCTGGCTAGAAATTAATAGGGAAATGATCTCAACAGAGAAAAATGTCCTCATGTGTGCTACCTATATACCCCCGATAGAATCCCCATACTTTAACGATGACAGCTTCTCCATCTTAGAGGGGGAGATCAACAATTTCCAGGCCCAGGGACATGTACTAGTCTGTGGCGACCTAAATGCCAGAACTGGACAAGAACCTGACACCCTCAGCACACAGGGGGACAAACACCTACCTGGAGGGGACAGCATTCTCTCCCCCATATGCCCCCCTTGGCACAACTATGACAACTTAACCAACAAAAACGGGTCACAACTCCTGCAGCTCTGTCGCACGCTGGGTATGTACATAGTCAATGGTAAGCTTCGAGGGGACTCCTATGGTAGGTACACATTGAGCTCATCTCTTGGCAGTAGTACTGTAGACTACTTTATCACTGACCTCAACCCAGAGTCTCTCAGAGCGTTTCACAGTCAGTCCACTGACACCCCAATCAAATCACAGCAAAATCACAGTCTACTACAGAGCTATGCTCAATCATGAGTCATCAAAGCCAAAGGAACTGAGTAATATTAAGAAATTGTATAGATGGAAGGAGAGTAGTGTGGAAATCTACCAAAAAACAATTGGGCAGCAACAAATTTAATCCTTTCTAGACAATTTCCTGGACAAAATGTTTCACTGTAATAGTGAAGGTGTAAACCTGGCAGTAGAAAACCAAAACAGTATATTTGACCTCTCAGCTTCTCTATCAAATCTAAAAATGTCAAACAGAAAACCGAAGACAATTAACAACAATGACAAATGGTTTGATGAAGAATGCAAAAACCTAAGAAAGAAGTTGAGAAACCTGTCCAACCAAAAACATAGAGACCCAGAAAACCTGAGTCTACGCCTTCACTATGGTGAATCACTAAAACAATACAGAAATACACTACGGAAAATTAGGAACAGCACGTCAGAAACCAGCTCAATGTAATTGAAGAATCCATAGAATCTAACCACTTCTGGGGAAATTGGAAAACACTACACAAACAACCCAGAGAATTATCTATCCAAAATGGAGATGTATGGGTAAACCACTTCTCCAATCTTTTGGGCTCTATAACAAAGAACAAACACCAAAAACATATACATGATCAAATACAAATCTTAGAATCAACTATTAAAGACTACCAGAACCCACTGAATTCTCCAATTACATTGAATGAACTACAGGGCAAAATAAAAACCCTCCAACCCAAAAAGGCCTGTGGTGTTGATGGTATTCTCAATGAAATTATCAAATATACAGACAACAAATTCCAATTGGCTATACTAAAACTCTTTAACATCATCTTAGCTATCATTAACAGCAGACTCGTACATTTCCTCAGTGAAAACAATGTGTTGAGCAAATATCAAATGGCTTTTAACCAAATTATCATACGACAGACCACGTACTCACCCTGCACACCCTAATTGACAAACAAACAAACCAAAACAAAGGCAAAGTCTTCTCATGCTTTCTTGATTTCAAAAAACCCTTCGACTGAATTTGGCATGGGGGTCTGCTATACAAATTGATGGAAAGTGGTGTTCGGGGAAAAACATGCAACATTATAAAATCCATGTACACAAACAACAAGTGTGTGGTTAAAATAGGCAAAAAAAACACACACATTTCTTCCCACAGGGCCGTGGGGTGAGACAGGGATGCAGCTTAAGCCCCACCCTCTTCAACATATATATCAACGAACTGGCGAGGGCACTAGAACAGTCTGCAGCACCCGGGCTCACCCTACTAGAATCTGAAGTCTAATGTCTATTATTTGCTGATGATCTGGTGCCGGCATAGGCAGACCTGGCTCTCAAGACGAGACAGGCTATGTGCACACTGCCCACAAAACGAGGTGGAAACTGAGCTGCACTTCCTAACCTCCTGCCAAATGTATGACCATTATTAGAGACACATATTTCCCTCAGATTACACAGATCCACAAAGAATTTGAAAACAAACCCGATTTTAATAAACTCCCATATCTACAGGGTGAAATACCACAGTGAAGATCAAACACCATTGTAAATACAACCCATATTTATGTTTGTTTATTTATTTATTTATTTATTTAGAGAGAGAGAAGGAGCAGTTTGTCTTGAATGTCTTCACTCACTGTTTTAGTCATCTCTGTATTTCAAATGTCTCTCTGTTATCAGTTCAGCAGAGATATAGGGAGTGTCAGAACATGCTGATTAGAGTTCATGTCCTGCCTGGCTGATGTTTCTCAGAGCAGAGCTGTGTGTGTGAATGGACTGAGATGAAGTTACTGCCGAGAGGAGCCAAGTCATATGGTGTCCCGCTATGACAACGGAGCCCTGCAGCATTCACAACACCCCAGAGTATAGGTCTTGCTCCACTCCACTTGTTGCAGGGAGTGCATAAAGACGACAGGTTTTCATTAAATTCTGAGAACAGGCAAACCCTAAAATGAGACTCCAGACAAACCTTTTGGCAGGTTTATCACAGCAAGTGTCCTTTTACGATAACACTGCTCTTATTCATTGTGGAAATCCTACCTTTACCCAATGAATACAAAGCCCTTTAGACCCAGGTTACAGCATGTTTAACAAGCAATTAGGCCTTATTCAGACCAGCTGTTCAAGCATCAACAAACACCAAAGACCTTGTCCAGGTCCTATTTAAACACGTCAAGAGATACCTGACTGCAGTCAAATCTATGTGCTTCTTGGAAATGGATTCAACCATTCTTACATCACTTGACCATGTCACCAGATCAAATCCACACTTCTGTCTTTCATTTATCTTAATAGAGAGGCTGATATACACAGTGATGACATGTGAGCTAGCGAGCGAGGGAGCACACACATGCTGTAACAAACTTGCATACAATTTGCCTAGGAATAAGAGATTATTTTCATAATTCATGATATCATTTTGTTTAAGGGCAATGTTAAATTTAAGTTTCACTTCTTGCTTACACACACACGCACGCACGCACGTACGTGTGTGTGTGTGTGTGTGTGTGTGTGTGTGTGTGTGTGTGTGTGTGTGTGTGTGTGTGTGTGTGTGTGTGTGTGTGTGTGTGTGTGTGTGTGTGTGTGTGTGTGTGTGTGTGTGTGTGTGCGTGCGTCCGTGCGTGTGTGTGTAAGCAAGAAGTGAAACTTAAATTTAACATTGCCCTTAAACAAAATGATATCATGAATTATGAAAATAATCTCTTATTCCTAGGCAAATTGTATGCATTTTGGTGATTGGCCAGTGGGTTGTCCAGGGTCTCTGTGAGGAGGGCACAGATAACAAGGCTTAGCCCCAGGACAACAGACCAGAGATGACCCCAATCTAAATATTATGAGTTCCCAGGGCACTGTGTGACTTCCTCACCTCCCTCGGCCATGGGCACTTTCATTCTGCTATTCCTCACAGGAAACGGGTGGCTGGGTAGGGTCAGGGCTCATCATTTGGTGAGACAAATCAAAGTAAGAGAGTACACAGGAATCGCTGTATTAACATATTTTGGGAGGAGGGAGAATGACCTGGGACTAACTTCACTAATTGCTGATAAAGAACCCCCCACCACCAAGCTTGTGGCTCCTGTATAGAGAATAATACATTGACATGTGCTCCATCTTACTCTGTTTGGGGTATGTTTTTACAGTTCCCACCTAACAGAAGGGATCACAGTTATGCAGGATGGATGGACAGACAGAACAAGATGAATGAAGGTGTATGTACAATATTGACAGTGCACTGCAGGCATGGTTTACTTACTCTACAGTACACACACCACAGCTGGGGAGGTCTAGACTGGAGTGGTGGTTTATAGAGGGATAATTATCATTCACAGTGACATAAACAAAGATGTGTGTGCATTTCTGTGGCTCATGTCCAAGTGAGGATGACTGCAGCAAACATTCTAACCCAGTCTCCTCCACATGCGTCTCGTTTGTCTTTCTGTATTGCTTCTTCTTGTGGTGGCTGATATGTCCTTGGGAGGTTATTGAATAGACTAAATAGACTAATTGTGCTGTATATACAGTGCCTCTCTCTCTCCTCTTTCCCCATCTGTCATGTCTGTATCCCATAAGGTCAATGGCCTCTTCTGCCCAGGTGCTTCTCTCCATCTCTCTCTCAGTTTATCATAGGTCCCTACCTCTATGTATCCCCCTTTCTTTATGATCCTTAGAGATTTTAAGAAAGAGGGGAGAATAGTAATGCAATGAAGGGATGAGACAGGGATAGAGAGAGCAAGAGAGAGATAGGGGGAGAGAGAGAAGCGGGTAGTGGAGGAATGAGATAGGGCAGAGCAGACCTCAGTGAAAAGAGGCCAAGATTCCTGTGAGTAATGGGTTGCGGTGTGAGGACAGGCTACAGAGACACAGCAGGGCTTATCCTAACACTAACAGTTCCTATAAAAACATCTTTGTCACTGTCATTACTTACTCTGAAATGAGGAGGAGAGAAATAACTGGAGTAAAACACAGTGTTAGTAGGATGCAAAACAGGACCTTAGAGAAATGGTGGATTCTGTTACATATGTTGTAGAATACTGTAGCTATTTGGGATGGTGCACATAACTGTGTATTTGAGAATGAACAAACAAATCATGAGACGCTGAATGACTTGACTGACACCTCTGTACCCCTCTGGGTGACTTGTGGATCTTTCTTGTCTAACAGCGAGCCGAAGATGTTATTGTTTATCTGATAACCATGAAATTCCTCAGGGTTTCATGTGTTTAGGAGCCACAATTACTGTATGGATCCATTCCACTGCCATCAAGGCCTTCTCTACACGCCAACTCTCAGATGTTAATTAAATCTGCTTGCTTAACCCGGAAGCTAGCCGCACCAATGAGGAAACACTGTACAACTGGCGACCGAAGTCAGGTTTCAGGTAAGACAAAGGAAACAGGAGACAAAGGGCTGTGAGACATGTGTTTAGATCTAGAAATATGAAAAGTAGGAAGTATACAGAGGGTACAGGGCAACAGAGGACGAACAGCAGAGGGGCTATTGATTTTGGAGCAGGGGGAAAGGTCTCGGCTTCTGGGGGTGTAGCCGCGGGGCTATAGTGGCGTGCCAACGCATCCGGCTTAACCTCCTTGGGTACCGGTTGGTGTTGTGGAAGCGAAGTGGCCCGGGCCTTACTGAACCCCTCCCGGAGGTCCTGGTACTCTGCGGGAATGGCGGAGAGGTTCGGTGCAATTTCCAAGCCCCCAGAAAGACGTCCCGGGGCAAGCAGGAAGATGTCCCGGGGCAGGCAGAGCTGATTTCAGGCAATGGGTGTGGCAGAACGGGCTCCAGCCCACGATGGCACCAGTAGACCAGTCAATCGAGGGACTGTATCGCTGGAGCCAAAAGAATCCCAATACCACAGGAAGCTGCGGAGACTCAATTAGCTGGAATTGGATCATCCCCGACACTCGTAGGTTGATGGGGGTGGTATGGTGGGTGACCCGGCCTATAGAGCGCCAGTCCAGCGCTCTAACATCCATGGGAATGGGGAGGGGGTGAGTGGGGATGCCCAGCTCGGACACCAGGGTAACGTCCGTAAGACTCGCATTGGCCTCCGAGTCGATGAGTATATGGAGAGACTTGGACTGGTCACCCCACATCAGGGTGGCATTTAGAGGGGGCGAGTAGGGGAAGAAGCAACATTATCCTTAATAAGACCCAGGAGAGTACTCATCCTACCAATGAGTTAGGTCTCTTGAAGGGACAGGTAGACACATAATGACCTGTAGTACTGCAATACAGACAACTCTAGGTGTTAAGTCTGCGTGCGCGTTCAGCTGGAGACAGCCTAGCCCTGCCGAGCTGCATCGGCTCGGGAAGGGGCAAATCGGTAGTCTTCGGAGGCCTCTAAAACTTTTTTCACCTCCACCACGAATACTTCCAGACTGAGGCAGATGGTGGATTGTTGCTCCCACACCACCATGGCCCAGGCGAGTGCCCTCCCGGACATCAACGTAATAATGTACGCTATCTTTGAGCGGTCCGAGGGGAATGAAGAAGGCTGAAAATAAGGGAGCACTGGGAAAGAAATGCTCGGCAGGTTCTGGAATCTCCATCGTAGCGCTCCAGGGGAGATAAGTGGGGTTCACGGGAAACCGGGGTGACTGCGCTGCTACCAGCCGGGTTACTGAGGGGCTGGGAGGTTACCGTCGTTGTAGGCTGTCTACTAGGCAACCCACGGAATTGCTCCTGCAAAGCGTCCAATGCTAGGTCGTGACGGTCGGCTACGTCCTGGAACCCTTCCATCAGACCAAGATGCAACTCCTCGTTTCTACCAATGAGGGTTCCTTGGGAGGAGATGGCATTGCGGAGCTGGTCCAAGCCTGCTGGGTCAGTCATGGCCAGTTCATACTATCAGGTTTCAGGTAAGACCCAAGTGCAGACTGTGTTGAAGTAAAAATGTTTATTGCAACAACAGGGGCAGGCAAATGACAGGTCAAGGCAGGCAGGGGTCGATAATCCAGAGTAGTGGGGCAAAGGCACAGGACGGCAGGCAGGCCCAGGGTCAGGACAGGCAAGGGGCAAAACCAGGAGGTCTCAAAAAAAGAGACTGAGGAAAATCAGGAGCTGAGACAAAACGCTAGTTGACTTGAACAAACAAGACAAAATGGCCCAAACAGACAGAAAACACAGGTATAAATACCCAGGGGATAAGTGTGGAAAATGGGCAACAACTGGAGGGAGGTGGAGACAAGCACAAGGACAGGTGAAACAGATCAGGGTGTGACAGTACAGGCACCCGGCCCGACACAATGTCTATGTTCATGTTTTAAATGTAAATTATATATATTTTTGTCTTTAATGTCTTTTTCATTATGTGTCGGACGTCAAGAAGACTAGCTGTCGCCATTGGCGTCGGCTAATGGGGATCCTAATAAAAATCATATACTGTCTGCAGGCCTAAGACAGTATAAGTGGATTTATTGGAAAGTCCTTGAACCTGTTTTCAAACTTGTGGTACGCACCTCCACCCTAGCCCTGTGAAGACATCAGAGATCCTTGAACACAATGAACACGAGCTATGGCCAGTCTGGAGCAGAGCCAGGAAGGAAGGAGTGTAATGCATCCGCCGTAGCAAACACAAACACGTAACAAACAAAATTCACATCCGTTTATTCAATTAAATCTTGTTAATTCATCATTGCCTGTGTCAGAATGCCTGTGCTTTTCTCCCCTCCCTCCTCCAGAGTGAGGAATGTTTATTCCCATGGCCCACCAACACACTAATGGGAGTGGCCTGATTTCTGAAACATTTGGAAATCCAACGATATTCGTGCAAGATGTCTCTGAAAAGTCACAGACAAACGGTCTGGTTTGGATGTGTTCTGCCATGGCCGTTGAGGATGTTCTTGTTGAGTGTTCAGGCAGATAAAATATGGATAATGGTCTGTGGTTGGCATGCTGGGTCTGTCTTGGGATTCTTCTAGTCCTGTGTGTTCAAAAAAGGATCAGCATAATAAAAATCATAATTACAAAACAAGATGCAATTGACACAAAGCGGTGAAACATGGCAGGCTTCTTTGCAATTATAACGGATCCCGTGACGACCATTGTTGGCATCGAAGACCAACCCAGGAAGTGTAATGTTGGATAACTTTTTTTCTGTTGCCATTAGGGTTTAACGTCTTTCCTTTCTCTTAAAGCCGTTGAACATTATTTTAGTCATGGTCATTGAGAGCTGACGCTCTAAAGACAGTTGATTCACCTCAGATGACTCCTTATTCTCACTGTAAACGATCACTCTCTCTCCACTTATTTACCCCTCCTTCTGTCTCTCTGTCGATCCCTCTCTACCTATCGTCCCCCCCCCCTCTCACATGCACTTTTACCATGCACCCAGAGCCTACGTAGATAGGAGTAAAGCCTTCTAAATCAGATTAACTGCAGGCTTCCAGGCCTCCTCAGCAGCCAACATTTCACTGCCTCCATCATCAACCCTGCAGTTGTTTGGAAGGTGCGTGTTAATCAAAGAGCGCTGTTGTTGGGCGCCTTACGCAAGGAGTGTGACTGTGGTGACCCTATCTTATGAAGCAGTATCGCACTACACGCTCCCTGCAACCTCTCCCTTCAGCCCTGCACCCTTTCGGCTCAACTCAACACTGAGCGACAGTGGGACAGTTACACTGGAACTCTACACGCACTCTACAGCATACTGCAACCATGGAGGGAAAATCCTGTCAATATCCTCAATCTCTCCAAGGCATGACACAAACACAAACTGCATCTGAATAGAATAAACTTAGAGAGTGTATAAAGTGATACCGCAATCCTGTTGTTTACAAGTTGTCTCTGAGAAGGATGTGTTCCTATAGAAAGTGCTGGATTGATAAGAGCAAGGGGATAGGGAGAAAGAGAAACAGAGTGTGAGAGAGAGGGAGGGGCAGAGAGAAAAAGAGAGCAAGAGGATAAAGCAGTGTACCTTTACTTACAACCGTCACAGAGGGATGAGCTTAGAGCACAGCTGCATCTCGTGGCAAGGATTAGAGGGAGAAAAAAAGACAAGAGTCAAACCAGAGATCATCCCTGTTCCTCAGACTCAGCATCAAAGTCCTGTAAACTCAGCAGGGAGGTAAACCACAAACATGGCTAAAGACCCTGAGACAGACAGACACACACACACTCACACACTCACACACTCACACACACACACACACACACACACACACACACACACACACACACACACACACACACACACACACACACACACACACACACACACACACACACACACACACACACAAGCAGGACAGAAGCCATAGCCAAGGGACAAATACACAAACAAACAGCAAGATTCTGCTGAGTCTGTGGTGAAAAGAGCAGTCTAGGTTAAGAGGTGAAGGGGGGGGGGGGGGGGGGGGGGGGGGGGGGCGACGACAAAATCCCTCAGCGTGAGATTGTTAGTGTAAGAAAGAGGTACACATCCAAGTAAACAGTCATTTTCCGGCTTTTATAAAGCTGTGAGTGAGTAGTGATGACAGGGGCTGGCATGTAAAGTAATACTCAGGTAATAACACAGAGTTTGTGTTTCCAGTAGCCATGTGTAGTGGAGGTTAAGGTAACAGTTGACAGTAGTGATTATAGTGTCAGGGGAGAGTGTTGACAGGGACATCTTGGAGTAGTGCTACAGATGTAGGATCTTAATTTGATCACCCTGTTGCAGGATAACTTTCCTGCAAAGCAGGACATTTAAAACTTGTAGTGTATTTGAGGTTTAAAAAGATTTCTGAAGTTTTTAATTTCCACTTTGAAATGCAAGACTTGATTTTCCCTTACGAAAAATGTATTAACCCCTACAAAAATGTTGATGAATTATAATCCACATAATAATTCAAATGTTCTGTTGCTGCAGAATCATTTTCCTGCTGTAGCAGACTGGCTCAAATTAAGATCATACATCTGTAGTTAGCAGTTGGACTCAGTGCTGGCCTTGTCCCATTAGTTACATCTCTCCAACCTTTTCCCCAGACTGAGGTGGGAACAGGATACCTTATCAACAGCATTAGAAAGCACTCAAGAACTTCAAAACACACACACACACGCACCCGCACACACTCACACACACTCACAGAGAAAAAGGCAATAGAATACCTACGAGTTTAGCTATTAAATCCAAGTTCTCCTATAACAGGACCATATTTTCCAAAAACCTGAAGATTAATCACCACTCACTTTCAACATGAAACATATAGAAAAGCATTAATTTCTAATGAACATTCTTCTCATGTTCCCCTTGTGTACTGTTATGATTTCACATTCCGTACTGCTGAGGTATGTGTGTATGGGGGGTATTCCTGGGAGTGGTGAAATGAGCTGGGGTGGACAGAGCTGGCCAGGCCGTGGTCCAGGCTGTAGTCCAGGTCGTAGTCCAGGCTGTAGTCCAGGTCGTAGTCCAGGCTGTAGTCCAGGTCGTAGTCCAGGCTATAGTCCAGGTCGTAGTCCAGGCTATAGTCCAGGTCGTAGTCCAGGCCGTAGTCCAGGTCGTAGTCCAGGTCGTAGTCCAAGCTGTAGTCCAGGTCGTAGTCCAGGCTGTAGTCCAGGTCGTAGTACAGGTCGTAGTCCAGGCTGTAGTCCAGGCCGTAGTCCAGGTTGTAGGTCAGGTCGTAGTCCAGGTCGTAGTCCAGGCTGTAGTCCAGGTCATAGTCCAGGCATTAGTCCAGGCTGTAGTCCAGGTCATAGTCCAGGCTGTAGTCCAGGTCGTAGTCCAGGTTGTAGTCCAGGTCGTAGTCCAGGTCGTAGTCCAGGCTGTAGTCCAGGTCGTAGTCCACACATTAGTCCAGGCTGTAGTCCAGGTCGTAGTCCAGGCTGTAGTCCAGGTCGTAGTCCAAGCTGTAGTCCAGGTCGTAGTCTAGGTTGTAGTCCAGGTCGTAGTCCAGGCATTGGTCCAGGCTGTAGTCCAGGCTGTAGCTCAGGCTGTAGCCCAGGTCGTAGTCCAGGTCGTAGTCCAGGCCGTAGCTCAGGACATAGTCCAGGCCGTAGTCCAGGCCGTAGCCCTTCAGGTGATACAGAATGTATACTGGGTTCCCCGGCCAGGCTTCCCCACAGGCTGTAGTGGTAGCAGAGCAATGCTAAACCATTCTAACCTCAGTTCCCAGGACTGCTGCTGCTGTTAAAAATACACTGCTCCCAAACACACTGCTTCCAACTGGGAACACGGGAGGACCTGTTCATAGAGTCTCAGTAGCACTAGTGCTGATGGACCTGAGTCAGACTCCTAGACGCTGGGCCTGTGGTTCTCAGGTCCCCAGCCTCCAGCCCCCGGAGCCCCGCTGAAAGATAATCCCCCAAACGGCTTCATTAGAGGGGGGAAGAAAAGGAGAACCTGGTGGTGTGGCTGAGGAACAGAGGGCAGATGAAAGAGCTGCTAATGGACAGAGCTACAGTATGTGGCTGATAAGGCCTCCAGACGCCGTGACGTGCAGGCCTGAAGGTGATAACCCAGAGCCAAAGCCAGTCTTTAACACAGGATCACTGTTTTATAGCTATACACCACATGCCACGGTCCACAGCCAGGCCTCTGCTTGACGTGACTGGGGATTCAGGCCACCGAAAGAGAGAGAGAGAGAATAGTTAAACATCTACTTCTTGGATCAGCGGAAAGGAATACCTGAGATGAATGGACGACTGATAGAACGTGATATGATTACGGAGTGGAAAACATACACACGTACTGTAAGTACAAAGCTTTATTGACAGACTGGGACAAGACTAAGTGGAGCTCATTGCATCTGTAAACTACCTTGTTCACTCTCGGAGCAGTGACAGACACACTGCCTGACATAAAGTAGGTATGTGTGTTTCGAAAATTAGACACAAAGAGTCCGAGATAGAAGGAGAAACAAAGACACAAAACATAATTTTCATCATTGTTGCTGATACACCCAAATCTCTTCTCTCTTAAATCACCTCAGTCACCCCCCACCCCACGCGCACGCGCACGCACACGCACACGCACACACACACACACACACACACACACACACACACACACACACACACACAGCATCCCACTCACCATACGTGGTTTGTGCTCTCCGCTCCATTGTACAGAGCTGATAGCTGGACAATCCTGGGAATGTGCCTTATTCAAAACACTCTCCCTTCTAATTAATGGCAACCAGATTAAAGGAAGGGATGGGATATACAACCTTTCTCTCCTCTCCCCCTGTCGCCTCCTCCCTGTTCTAGGGTGAATAACATCATGTTTTCAGCCATCTTAATGGGCCAAAACAGAGAGCAGGATGGGTAGGCGTCTATCTGCAGGGTTGTAGGGGAGAGGCATTGGGAAGACAAAGAGGGTTACAGGGGTAGACGGAGGGACAGAGCGAAGCAGAGGGATAGAGAGGGGGCTGAAGGGCTCTAAGTTAGGATGGAGACGTGCAGGAAATGATAAAAGAGGGAGAAATGGAGGGGTAGAGAGAGAGATGAAGTGGCCAGAGAGCGTGGGTTTATATACAGTAGGCCTTTCATCACAACTTCAACATAACATACTCTCCACATCCTACAGGCAAATAAGCTCTGTTCTCCCTAACCACTCCACTGAGAAACCTACCCATTTGGCCCTGGTTTCTTCAGTTGATGACTGGCTGTCACACTTCAAAGTTCCACACCTCTCTGTATTAAAGTGTTACTACAGCATAGCGCACTGGAGATCCCCAGGCCACCACAGGCCCTGCGGGGTATACTACGAATGAAGCTAGATGTACTCAGACTTTTCTGACATTAGGGTTTTTCACATTGCAGCTCAGGCTTCATCCATATTACGGAGGTAGATATTGATTGTGCATCCCCCACTTACTCGAGTCAGGCTTGTAACTGCGAGTCCATATCGCACATGGCCAAGTCAAACGCCAAAGTTTTCATTGAGACAATGCTGAAACATGATCAGTCCATGGGCTAGTCAGTGCCACAATAAACATTTTTGTTCTGACCAGCAAAATACAATTCTGAACCGGTTCGAACCAAAAGAAAATTACAGTTTATATTGCTCCTTTTTTAGCTTGTGAAATCAACCGCTTTTTACATTTAGCTCATTATATTACTTCACCAATCAATGTGAATATAACAGCTTTCTATGGAGCTGGCACGCTAGTTGTTTAAATGCGTGATGGACGGACAAGCGTAAGGCACGAGATGCGAATGAAATTTTGTGGGTGGAGGAGAGCGAGAGAGGGGGAAGGAGGAGGCTTGGAGCGCTGGGCATCTTGTATTGACATTCATTATCTGAATTAGGCCCACAGAAATATACCTAGCTACGGAGGAGCGGCTTCTATGGACGAACTTGGAATGTCCTTTGAACTTCCGAGAGTTGGCTTAGTGCTGGACCAGATACAGTTAACAAGCTTATGTGTGCAGAGTGGCAGCAGAATTAAAAACACCTCTTACCTTTTTGTAGTTAATAAATCCAATGTGAAACGTGATAACTATAGTATCTTTAACTAACATTGAAAAAGTGAATCCATTCTTCTATAATATTTAGAGAATGGATTAACTTTTCAATGCTAGTTAAGGATACTATAGTTATCATATTTCACATTGGATTTATTAACTACAAAAAGGTAAGATTATTAAACATTAAACATCTCTCCCTATCTTCTGAATCACACTTGCAATGTCATTATAGTAGCCTATGCTTCGGAGGGGGAGGTTCAGGTAGCCTAGACAGGCACACACACTGGCAAAGATTTTCAGCTGGCAGGCAGACAATGGAAGAAGTTACTGAGTAAAGGCTTTGCATAGTTGCTTTTGTTACGTTTTTTTTGCGAGGCTGGAAAAAATGCCCAGAACGTAAAAGAAAGTTATTAATCGGTTCTCAGGCTGTTAAAATAACAGTTTTGTTTCGGAACAGCACAGATCACCTTTGCTCGCAGTTCTGTTTTGGTTCCTCAAAAAATGAGGTTATTTTCCAGTTTTCGGTTCTGTTCCCTGAACCAATTCCAATCCCTCTTTTAACACACAAGAACATTTGATTAATAAAATATTCCTCAGATATTGTCAGAGAATGAAGGGATGATGACGCAATCTTTGCGAGCTAGAGGGAATCTAATTTGATTGGTACTCAACTCACGCCTCAAACACATTCAGGATAAGTGGAGTGAGCACTGAGTTAGCCTGCCCCGGAGCAGGCCAGTTCTGAAGGAACTTTCGCCATAAAAATGTACCTGGCTTAAAGGTGAGCCACATTCGTGTCACCGGTTATCCCAAGTTGAACCAGAGGTAGCTCACTAACTCCTCTATCTAGATTCGTAGTACACGACTCTGGTTGGGTTAAGTTACCTCATCTTCATAGCCAATGTGGGTTTACCAGGGGAGATGCTAAATGCCTCCACATCTGTGGGCTCTTTGCACACATCATTAATCATGTCTAGAAGACCCTCTCCAGAGGTTCACAGAGCGTGGCACAGAGGTCAGAGGTCAAAGTGATATCAGTGGTGGGGTTTGGGATGGTAGCCTTGTGGTTTAAACTGCTATCCTGATGGGAGAGTTGAGTTGCAGCCAGGCAAATCAGTCAGACCCATATAAACTGATAGCAGGACATGATAACCCCAGTTGACCTCCTTCAGACAGCCTCTGGTAGAAAGGGTCAAAGAAAAGGTCAGGGGAGGGTGGTCTACATACCCAGACAGTAACTTACAGCATGCAGGACAACAGGGCTAACAGCAGGGCTACCCCAGTGTGGAGCACTGATCTGTGGGTAAGAGAGAGATGTTAGCGAGGGGGTCAAGGATCACCATGAGGTCATCACAGTACCAATGTCCTATCAGCCACCTAATTACAGAGAATTGTGTGTGTGCGTGTATGTGTGTGTGTATCTGTTTGTGATGTCCTCTACTGATCTTATATTTTGTTATGTTCAGCAGATAGTAATGTTTTGTGAAACACTTGAGTAACAGAGTCTATAACTGAACATTGAGACAGCTGAACAGAGTATCTAAACAGTGGAACATAGACTAATGACAATATTAGCACAGTCAATAACAATAACAAGGATAGTGACATCACGGTGATGCTGTTATTGTGCTGTGCGTCTGTCCTCTGAATGGGGTGACACAGACAGCTCTCCGTAGCCCACTTGAACAGCCTTGAAATCTCCCAGGGTATGCAGACGTCACGGTACTTACAGTATGTACGCATAGCACTCACTGCCCTGCTACATCAGTCTAGTCTCAGAAGAGCGGAAAAACAATGCCAGAAACAGACATGCGCATGCTGCCGTAAAACTAGAGGATTCACTGAGCAAAGCCCCCTGAGTCTGTGTAGTGTCACTACAGCTTTACCACCTTGTTAATCCATGGCCGTGTGTGTGTGCGTGTGCGTGTGTGTGTATACCCAAAAGGTCAGCTTAAACTTTCCTGTAAACTAAACTATATTATTTCTGAGCTGTGATAACGAGTAAAGTCAATGGCATGAAATTACTGTGTGAGCAAATCTCAGAGACAGACAGAGAAAAGAGAGAGAGAGAAAGAGAGAGAGATAGAGAGAGAGAGAGGGTGGGTGGTAGAAAGAGAGAGAGATCTGTCTGTGTGTGAGAGAGATTCTATTTTCTCTCCCCAGCAGGCAACTTGGATGTCCTCTGAGGTCATTCCCTAGAGGACGCCACTGGCCTGCTCTGTCTGCCCAGTGGAGTCATGGAGCATGCTCAATGCTGTTTTCCCACAGACCTGGATTCTCATCTGAAATTCTGTGTGACTGTGACCCACTCTTACTACCGGCTGCTGCGTCAGACCAGACAGAGAACGGTCACTTCCCTGTCACTTCCCCGTCTACCACTCCTCCCTCAAACACAGCCCAATCAGAACACCAGGTCAAGAAGGGTCTTGGTTCCACCCAGGAAGTCTGTCCTGTCCCTTCATGAGGAAGGTCACGTCTAGGGCTTGCACAACTCATCTGGGTGTGTTATGTCATATGTCTCTGAGGTCCGATCTCAGCACCAGCCCTAGCCCCATTGTGAATTCCCCCTCAGCAGCACAGCCCTGCATTCTCAGAGGATGTAACCTCTCCCAAAGCAGTGGTGATACACACCTCTCATTCACCTACTTACCGTAAGACCTGAGATCTGGCCATGGGCCATGAACATGTGCTTCCTCACTGGTCGAGAAGGGAGGGTGCCGCAAAGAATTCAAGGAAGTGACCACTCCTTCCCCCCAGCCAAGCGGACCTGAGGTAGGCTCCTACACTTGGCAGGTTCTAACACCTTACCAGCAAAACTCCTGTCTCAAAGGGGAAATATACACTACACAGTGTGCCAAACAGTGAGTGCTAGCGTATGAGAAAATCTTAGCCATTCCAGCTCACGGCACTACAGAGTGGAAGGAAGGAGGAAGCTCGCTCAGTTCCTCACTTGTTCTTCCCTATCTTTCAAAATCCAATCTTCCACAATTCCCTATCTATAATAAAACCTTTCCTTAGACATCCTCTTTCCTGTCACCTTTCTGCGTAGTTTCCAGTTATATCCCCTCCCTGCATCCATCAATCAACCCCTCCCATCATTACACTGCAGACAGTTTTTCATCTCATGATCACATCGCATGATCATATCAATGGTCATACAGTAATCTTGATTCCACAGTACCCATCCCTGCCCCTTCTGTCATCATTATTTCTCACATACTCTTTGCCCAGAGTACACATGATTTACCCTAACTCCACTTGGCCAGGCACCCTTAATCCCCCATTTCCAGTAACCTCTCTTCCTGGTTATGTTATTTGTTAATTGTGGAAATAAATTAAGAGATGCAAGATTTTTTTTATATATACACAGTACTAGTCAAAAGTTTGGACACACCTACTCATTCAAGGGTTTCTCTTTATTTTTACTGATTTCTACATTGTAGAATAATAGTGAAGACATCAAAACTATGAAATAACACATATGGAATCATGTAGTAAACAAGAAAGGGTTGAACAAATCAAAATATATTTTATATTCTTCAAAGTAGCCCTACTTTGCCTTTGTAATAATGGAGTGGTGAGTCGGAAGCAGGTGCAGGTGAAACGTTTTAGTAAAACCACAAAACCAAGAACATGACACTAACATAAGGCAGTACGCCGATACACAAGAACAATACCAACTGGTGAGTGAACATGGGAGAGTGACATGTAAAGGGGAAGAAATTATGAAGGTAATGGAGTCCAGGTGTGAATCATAATGATTAACAGGTGTGCGTAATGATGAGTGCCAGGTGTGCGTAATGATGAATCCCAGGACCGGTGGTTAGTACTCTGGCGACGTCGTACGCCGGAGGAGCAGGAGCAGACATGACAGTACCCCCCCTCTGACATGCGGCTCCAGCCACAGGACGACACCGACGACCCTGAGGACGAGGAGCGGGTTGGTGGCGAAGGTGGTGTGTCCTCCACTGGAACCCAACACCGCTGCTCTGGGCCATATCCCTCCCAGTCCACCAGATACTGGAGCCGTCCCCCACGACGAAGGGAGTCCAGTAGGGATCTGACAGCATACGCCGGGCTCCCCTCGAAGTCCGGGGGAGGAGGTTTGTCGCGGGGGACAGCATCAGCTAGGGGACCAGGAATCACCGGCCTGAGAAGGGAGACTGGGTAATTGTAACCTGTAAGTCACCTCATTGACCCTACGGAGAACCTTGAATGGCCCCAAAAACCGGGGGCTGAGTTTCTTGCAGGGCAGGCGGAGGGGGAGGTTCCTGGTAGAGAGCCAGACGCAATCCCCAGGATGGAACACAGGGTCACTGCGGTGACGGTCTGCCTGCTCCTTCTGACGATGGACGATTCTGACATCTACCGCAGGAGCCGCGATCTGGCCCGGGGTCCACGGGGCCGGCTGGAAACACAAAACACACTGGAAGGGGGTCAACCCAGTGGAGGAGTGACGTAGAGAGTTCTGGGCGTACTCTGCCCAAGGAAGGAAACGTGCCCACTCACCCTGCCGGCCCTGACAGTGACTTCTCAGGAACCTCCCCAGCTCCTGATGCATCCTCTCCACCTGCCCATTAGACTGAGGCCGATACCTGGATGTGAGGCTAACCGTGACTCAGAGCTTCTCCATGAAGGCCCTCCATACCCGGGATGTGAATTGGGGGCCACGATCCGAGACAATGTCCTCCGGAAGGCCATAATGCCAGAAGACCTGCTGGAAGAGTGCCTCAGCAACCTGGAGAGCAGTGGGAAGACCAGGAAGAGGGATTAATCAACATGACTTGGAGAATCTATCCACTACCACCAGAATGGTGGTGAAACCATCAGAAGGGGGAAGATCAGTAACAAAGTCAATGGATAGATGGGACCAAGGTTGCTGAGGCATGGGAAGCGGCACGAGCTTCCCTGCTGGAGCATTCCGGGGCGACTTGGTTTGAGCACACACGGAACAGGAGTTCACATACCGCGTAACATCCTGCACCAAGGTGGGCCACCAGTATTTCTCAGTGATGGAATGGATGGTGCGAGAAATACCTGGATGTCCAGCGATGACAGCTGTGCGTGCCCAGGTCAGTAACCGACCCCTTATCCCTGTGGGAACATAGATGCACGCGGGAGGACAATTCCAGAGTGCGGGCTCCCTCTCTAGAGCCTGGCGGATGTCCACATCTATGTCCAAAACCACTGGACCCACAACTTGGGAGGATGGGCTTATGGGTGCCCTCTGGACAGGAGCCTCTCCCAAATCGTAGGTACGGGAGAGGGCATTGGCCTTGAGGTTCTTAGAACCTGGGCGATAGGTCAGCGTGATGTCGAACCTGGTGAAGAAAGGGGCCCACCTGGCTTGGCAAGGATTCAGTCTCCTTGCTGTCCGTATGCACTTAAGGTTCCGATGGTCGGTGAGGATGACAAACGCCCTCCAGCCAGTGTCTCCACTCCTCTAATGCCAACTTCACCGCCAAGAGCTCTCGATCGTCAAAGCCGTAATTCCTCTCTGCGTTCGACAGTTTCTTGGAGAAGAAAGCACAAGGATACAATTTTAGTGGGTCCCCCTGTCTTTGTGACTAAACTGCCCCCACACCCACCTCCGATGCGTCTACCTCAACCACAAAAGGTAGTGTGGGATCTGGGTGTTTTAGCAAGGGGGCGGAGGTGAAATCCCCCTTGAGGAGACGAAAGGCCTCATCGGCTGCTGGAAACCAAACCAATTTACGAGGCCCACCCTTGAGGAGGGAGGTGAGAGTGGCGGAAACGAAGTTCCTCATGAAGCGGCGGTAAAAGTAAGCAAACCCCAAAAAACGCTGTAACCCCTTGATGGTGGTTGGGACTGGCCATGACCTTACCGCATCTACCTTCTTGTCCTCCATCCTCACTCCTTGCGGGCTGATTTGGTAGCCCAAGTAGGAGACAGCCATCTGGTGGAATTGGCACTTCTCCGACTTGACGAACAGGTGGTTAGCTAAGAGGCGTTCCAGGACTGCTCGAACGTGAGTGATGTGATCTTCCAGGTTGGTTGAGAAGATCAGGATGACATCGATGTACACAATCACCTGACGTCCAAGCATGTCCCTGAACACCTCGTTGATGAATGCCTGGAACACTGACGGAGCATTGGCTAAGCCAAAGGGCATAACCAAGTATTCATAGTGACCAGACATCGTGCTGAACGCTGTGTTCCACTCATCCCCCTCCCGGATGCGAATGAGATTGTAGGAACTCTGCAGCTCCAGGGAGACAGGTAGCGTGGGTCTTGGAGAATACCTCCCTTAGATCCCTATATTCCTCTGGGATGTTGGGCTGGAGTGCAACCACAGGACTCTCAACCGACGTGGAACCACAGGGGACAGGAAAGCAGGTATTCTGGCATTCAAGTGACCAGTCTGTGATTCTCATCCTCGACCATGAGATGGTAGGGTCATGGCGCTGAAGCCAAGGTAGGCCTAGGATGATCTTGTGAACTGGTGATGAAGAAGGGGATGTTTTCCTGTTGATTGGGCTCCACAGTGAGGGTGAGTGGTTTGGTGATGTGTGTGATGGTTCCGGATCCTAGAGCCCGACAGACAGTGTCACCAGCAAAACACCCCATCACACCTCCTACATGTTTCATGGTGTGAACCACACATGCAGAGATCATCCGTTCCCCTACACTGCGTCTCACAAAGACACGGCGGTTGGAACTAAAAATCTCAAATTTAGACCAAGAACAGATTTCCACCGGTCTAATGTTCATTGCTCGTGTTTCTTGGCCCAAGAAAATCTCTTCATCTTATTGGTGTCCATTAGTAGTGGTTTCTTTGCAGCAATTCGACAACGAAGGCCTGATTCACGCAGTCTCCTCTTTACAGTTGATGTTGAGATGTGTCTGTTACTTGAACTCTGGGTCTTCCTTTCTTGTGGTGGTCCTCATGAGAGCCAGTTTCATCATAGCGCTTGATTGTTTTTGCGACTGCACTTGAAGAAACTTTCAAAGTTCTTGAAATTTTCTGGATTGACTGACCTTCATGTCTTAATGTAATGATGGACTGTCTTTTCTCATTGCTTATTTGAGCTGTTTTTGCCATAATATGAACTTGATCTTTTACCAAATGGGGCTATCTTCTGTATACCACCCATACCTTGTCACAACATTACTGATTGGCTCAAACACATTAAGAAGGAAAGAAATTCCACAAATGCACTTTTAACAAGGCACACCTGCTAATTGAAATGCATTCCAGGTGACTACCTCATGAAGCTGGTTGAGAGAATGCCAAGATTGTTCAGAGCTGTCATCAAGGCAAAGGGTGGCTACTTTGAAGAATCTCAAATATAAAATATATTTAGATTTGTTTAACACTTATTTGGCTATTACATGATTTCATATTTTGTAGTTTTGATGTCTTTGCTATTATTCTACAATGTAGAAAATAGTCAAAAATAAAGAAAAACCCTTGAATGAGTAGGTGTGTCCAAACTTTTGACTGGAACTGTATATTTTTTTATAACTGTATAAAATACAATCGAGGTGAGTGTGTTGAAATATACTTCTCCCATGGGCAAAGAAACTCAAAAGAGGTGATGATATTAATTAACAATTTTGATACTCATGTGCAAATTGTTCAAACAGATTCGGAAGGTAGAAGGATTCTTTTAAATATGTTATTGAACCATAAACAGATTTGTCTCATTAATCTATGCAGTCCAAATAATGATGATCCACGCTTCTTTGAAAATATATGTAATATTTTATCAAGCCTACAAGCAATACAAGACTCTATTATTATAGTGGGAGATTATAACATGGTTTTAAATACCTGAATGGGCCATAGAGGAAATCACACTACAAACGATCACCCTCCTGCACTTAAGGGTGTCACGAATATCATGGATATATTGTAACTAGTGGATATATGGAGGTGTAAATATCCTGACATAGTGAGACTTACAGTGCATTCGGAAAGTATTCAGAACCCTTGTATTTTTCCACATTTTGTTACATTACAGCCCTATTCTAAAATGCATTACTTTCCTCATCAATCTACACACAATACCCAATAATGAGCAAAAACAGGTTTTTAGAATGATTGCACATTTATTAGAAATAAAACAGAAATACCTTACTTACATAAGTATTCAGACCATTTGCTATAAGACTCGAAATTGAGCTCAGATGCATCCTGTTTTCATTGATCATCCTTGAGATGCTTCTGCAACTTGATTGAAGTCCACCTGTGGTAAATGCAATTGATTGGACATGATTTGGAAAGGCACATACCTGCCTATATAAGGTCCCACTGCTGACAGTGCATGTCAGAGCAAAAGCCAAGCCATGAGGTTGAAGGAATTGTCCATAGAGCTCCGAGACAGGATTGTGTCAAGGCACATATCTGGGGAAAGGGTACTAAAAATGTCCCCAAGAACACAGTGGCCTCCATCATTCTTAAATGGAAGAAGTTTGGAACCACCAAGACTCTTCCTAGAGCTGGCCGCTCGGCCAAACTGAGCAATCAGGGGAGAAGGGCCTTGGTCAGGGAAGTGACCAAGAACCCGATGGTCACTCTGACAGAGCTCCAGAGTTCCTCTCTGGAGATAGTAGAACCTTACAGAAGGACAACCATCTCTGCAGCACTCCACCAATCAGGCCTTTACGGTAGAGTGGCCAGACAGAAACCACTCCTCAGTAAAAGGCGCATGACAGCTCGCTTAGAGTTTTCCAAAAGGCACCTAAAGACTCTCAGACCATGAGAAACAAGATTCTCTAGTCCGATAAAAACTAGATTGAACTCTTTGACCTGAATGCCAAGTTTCACGTCTGGAGGAAACCTAGCACCCAGCGTGTTGGTGGCAGCATCATGCAGAAGGGATGTTTTTCAGCGGCAGGAACTGGGAAACTAGTCAGGATCGAGGGAAAGATGGAGAAAAGTATAGAGAGATCCTTGATGAAAACCTGCTGCAGAGCGCTCAGGTCCTCAGACTGGGGTGAAGGTTTTCCTTCCAACAGGACAATGACCCTAAGCACACAGCCAAGACAATGCAGGTGTGGCTCGGGACAAGTCTCTGAATGTCCTTGACTGGCCCAGCCAGATACCGGACTTGTACCCGATTGAACATCTCTGGAGAGACTTGACAATAGCTGTGCAGCGACACTCTCCATCCAACCTGAAAGAGCTTGAGAGTATCTGCAGAGAAGCATGGGAGAAACTCCCCAAATACAGTTGTGCCAAGCTTGTAGCGTCATACCCAAGAAGACTCGAAGCTGTAATCGCTGCCAAAGGTGCTTCAACAAAGTACTGAGTAAAGTGTCTGAATACTTACATAAAGGTGATATTTCAGTTTGTTGTTTTTTTATAAATTTGCAAAAATTATAATTATGTTTTTGCTTTGTCATAGAAGCCTTGCGATAGAAGGAGTAAAACAAGGGTAATATATTATAAAAATAAAGCAAACTGGATGGAATATGGGGAAAAATGCACCAAAGTCTTTTTCAATCTTCAACACAGAAATGCTACCAAAAATAATTTACTGAAACTGGTTACAAAGGACGGAGTCACCCATGATTCACCTAGCAATATTTTGATAGGAAGCAAAGTACTTTAAGCATATGTTTTTGTTTCCGTCTCCTCCATTTCCACTAACGGAAGTTAATTGTAAGTATTTTTTTCTATGAATACTGTCAAATTAACAGCTGTACAGAAAGACTCATGTGAAGGCCAAATTACAGAGGAGGAATTTCTTGACGCAATTAAAGCATTTAAGTCCGAGAAAACTCCAGGCCTGGATGGCATACCAGTTTAGGTATATCACACCTTTTTGATGTACTCAGAAGACCTTTATTAGCATGTTTTAACCATTCCTATACAAATGTAGATTATCAGATACTCAAAAAGAAGGTCTGATTTCATTATTACTGAAACAAGACCCAAGTGGTAAATATAAAGATCCAGTCCATTTAAAAGATTTGAGGCCCCTTACACTTCAGTGTTGTCATGCAAAAATTCTAGCAAAATGCATAGCGCATATAATTTAAAAGGTACTGTTGGATATTATTAATCCTAATCAGACAGGTTTTTTACATGGACGATACATTGGAGATAATATAAGACAAGTACAGGAAACAATAGAACACTATGAAAAATCTGTGAAACCAAGCCTGGTATTCATAGCTGACATTTTAAAAGGCTTTTGATAGAGTACGACTGGGATTTATATATACATTTACATTTTGGAGAATACAATGGGTTAAAGTTGGGATAAAGTTATGTATAGTAACCCTAGGTGTAAAATAGTAAATAATGGCTACTTCCCCGAAAGTATTAAACTGTCAAGAGGAGTTAAACAAGGTTGTGCATTATCGGAATATCTATTTAATATGGCCATCGCAATGTCAGCTATTATAATCAGATCCAACAATAATATCAAGGGCCTAGAAATCCAGGGCTTAAAAACAAAGGTGTCATTGTACGCTGATGATTCATGTTTTCTTTTAAATCCACAATTTGGATCCTTCCACAACCTCATAGAGGATCTAGATACTTTTTCTAACCTCTCTGGATTACAAACAAATTATGATAAGTGTACTTTATTACATATTGGATCACTAGATTTTTTCTATTGTGTTATTGACTGTATGTTTGTTTATTCTATGTGTAACTCTGTGTTGTTGTTTGTGTCGCATTGGCCTACCTGGTTAAATAAAGGTGTGAAAAAAAAAACTTTTACATTACTGTGTGGTTTACCAATAAAATGGTTGGACAGTGAAGTGGACATACTCGGTATTCATATCCCGAAAGAAAGAAATTATCTCACTACAATACATTTTAATAGAAAATTAGCAAAAATAGATAGGATCTTGCTACCTTAGAAAGGAAAATATTTGTGGAAAAATCACCATGATTAACTCTTCAGTCATATCACAGTTTACCCATTTGCTTATGGCCATGCATACACCTACTGAAGCAACTTCTTTTTTTAAATTATATGAGCAGAAAATATTCTATTTTATTTGGAATGGCAAGCCAGGCAAACTTAAATGGGCCTATTTATATAATGAATAGGAATTCGGAGGGCATTAATGATTAAATATTAACAACTTCATCAGGCTAGGGTCCTTTTTTCTCAATTTCCGCCTGACTGACGTGCCCAAAGTAAACTGCATGTTGCTCAGGCCCTGAAGCCAGGATATGCATACAATTGATACCATTGGAAATAAAACACTTTGACATTTGTAGAAATGTTAAAATAATGTAGGAGACTATAACACAATAGATATGGTAGGAGAAAATCCAAAGAAAA
Organism: Salvelinus namaycush; assembly: GCF_016432855.1. Taxonomy (NCBI): domain Eukaryota; kingdom Metazoa; phylum Chordata; class Actinopteri; order Salmoniformes; family Salmonidae; genus Salvelinus; species Salvelinus namaycush. The sequence goes on along the minus strand of NC_052326.1, from coordinate 18,477,102 downwards.
ACCAACCAGATTTTCTTTTTTTGAGAGCCCATGCTCTTACAATGGACAGTATAGGGAAATAATTAAATCCAGCTCCCAGTATGAGTTTCCTATGGCTTTCACAGGGTGTCAGCACTCTGTGTTCAAGATTTCAGGCTTGTTTCTTCCAAAACGAGTAAGAAATATGAGTTTTAGTACTGGGACACACTATTGGAAATTTGTGTTTGCGTTCGCCAAGAAGACAAGACGCACCTGCTAATATCGGTTTCCTATTGAACATACTTCTTTCCGTATGAAATATTATAGTTTGATTACATTTTAGGGTATCTGAGGAGTCAATAGAAATGTATTTTGACTTGTTTTAACAAAGTTTAGCGTTAGATTTTTGGATTCCTTTCTCTGCATGTTGAACGAGTCGATTACTCAAATTGATGGTGCCAACTAAACTGACTTTTTGGGATATAAAGAAGGATTTTATCTAACAAAATTACACTACATGTTATAGCTGGGACCCTTTGGATGACAAATCAGAGGAAAATTTTCAAAAAGTAAGTGAATATTTAATCGCTATTTGTGAATTTATGAATTCTCAAACAAATTTATGGCCTGCTTTCGCTGTAATGGCTACTGTAAATAGGACAGTGCAGTTAGATTAACAATAATTTAAGCTTTCAACCAATATAAGACACTTGTATGTACCTACATGTTTAATATCCATAATTTTTATGATTATTTATTTGAATTGCGCGCCCTCCAGTTTCACCGGAAGTTGTCCCGCTAGCAGGACGCCTAGCCCTAAGAAGTTTTTAAAGCATTAGACCTCTCACTAAAGGCTTCAGTCATACAAAAGTTATACTTAAATCCAAACTGGTTCTCTAGCAGATCAACCCATGTTCAAGAATGGCCTTTTTCACTTTAATCAGATTGCAACCTCTCACTTTCGGTTATTTGAAAATGAAATAATCTCCAAAATATTGCTATTTTTGACGCTGAATTCAAAACAGAGTATTTTTTCAAATTAAATGATTATCCAAATTCTTGCAACCAATAGAATGTTAAATATATGGGGGATACAACCATCCCAGCTCTGCAGATTTTGCATGTCAAGAGACAGACTCATTAGATCATTTGTTTTGGTGCTTGTTTTTTTAGCTTGTTTTTGGTCGCACATTCAGGGATGGCTGAATAATTGCAACATTTACCTGGGGCTAACTCTGCAAATATCACTGCTGGGTGATTTAAAAAGTCATAGTCAATCGACCAATAATATAATAATACTCTTAGCAAAAACTATCTTTCATTTACAATCTGTAGAAACTATGAGAATAGAAAGGTTCAGAACTTTTGTGAAACATCATATATGGCAAAGAGAAATCAAAACTGGATGGTGTTCAGAGATAGATGGCAGGGGTTGAGTGGAGCTAAAGGGTGGGACTAAAAATAACAAGATAACTAATGTAAAATATACTGTGTCAGTAAAATGTATATAGGTTCAGAACTTTTATGAAACAGCACAATTGAAAAATATACGGCGGATAGAAAAAAAATGGATGGTCTTCAGAGATAGATGTGAGGGGTTTGAGGGTAGCTGAAGCATGGGACAAAAAAAAGAAGATAATTATTGCAAAATATTTTGGTCCGTAAAATGTATATAGTATGTATAAGCTGGAAGTAGACGCCTGTTGTTTCCCATTAGTTTACTCCAATTAGGGGAAGGTTAGGGGAAAATAATAAAGGAAAATATATAACAAAAAAATATATATATATTTTATATATATTTACAAAAAAAATATGGGGGTTGGGAAATTATGCAGACAATTACATTGATGCAAGCCACAATATATCTGTAATAACAAAGCTGATCTACCTCCTAAATAATTGAGAAAAAAATATCTTCCTGGTTGCTGTATAGCTGTGCCAATGGATTTACCACTACTGTATATAAGCACACCCAATATAGGGTGATAATAATAATAATGTCCACACATACGTAAAAATGACACCACTGGCATACATACTGAGGGGCTTCATTTGTCCTTGATTCACTGGGCAGGATTTCTGCTGACAGTTTTATTTAGGGATGATTACAATCACATTCCTAACATGTTCCCTCTCCTCTGCCATAGATGTCTATAGATAATGTTTCATTATCACAAGACTTCATGGTTATCATGTTTGAGGTATGACCCAGATGCAGACAGAGCTGAAGAAATAAAGGTTTATTCCTAACAGGGGCAGGCAGTCTCAGAGGCAGGGGTCAATGAGAAGGTATAAAGGGTCCAGAACGGCAGGCAGTCTCAGAGGCAGGGGTCAATGAGAAGGTATAAAGGGTCCAGAACGGCAGGCAGTCTCAGAGGCAGGGGTCAATGAGAAGGTATAAAGGGTCCAGAACGGCAGGCAGTCTCAGAGGCAGGGGTCAATGAGAAGGTATACAGGGTCCAGAACGGCAGGCAGTCTCAGGGTCAGGGCAGGCAGGGGTCAATGAGAAGGTATAAAGGGTCCAGAACAGCAGGCAGTCTCAGGGTCAGGGCAGGCAGGGGTCAATGAGAAGGTATAAAGGGTCCAGAACAGCAGGCAGTCTCAGGGTCTGGGCAGGCAGGGGTCAATGAGAAGGTATAAAGGGTCCAGAACAGCAGGCAGTCTCAGGGTCAGGGCAGGCAGGGGTCAATGAGAAGGTATAAAGGGTACAGAACGGCAGGCAGTCTCAGGGTCAGGGCAGGCAGGGGTCAATAATCCCGAACGGTGGGGTAAGGTATAAAACAGCAGACAATCTCAGGGTCAGGGCAGGCAGGGGTCAATGAGAAGGTATAAAGTGTCCAGAACGGCAGGCAGTCTCAGGGTCAGGGCAGGCAGGGGTCAATGAGAAGGTATAAAGTGTCCAGAACAGCAGGCAGTCTCAGGGTCAGGGCAGGCAGGGGTCAATGAGAAGGTATAAAGTGTCCAGAACGGCAGGCAGGACAGTCAAAACCGGGAAGGACTAGAAAACAGAAGCAGGAAAACAGGCAGGAGCAGGGAAACAAACACTGGTAGGTTTGACAAACAAAACGAACTGTCAACAGACAAACAGAGAACACAGGTATAAATACACAGAGGATAATGGGGAAGATGGGCAACACCTGGTGGGGGGTGGAGACAATCACAAAGACAGGCGAAACAGATCAGGGTGTGACAATGGTAGAGTTACTTAAAAAACATTCAGCAATCAGCAATTTGTCAAATGTCAGTGATTATAATCTTTGACTGAGCTGAGGTCGTAAAGAATACTGAAAGAATGGGATAGGTGAAAACAATATTGCAGATACCGTTCACATTTTAGCTTTCACCTATCCAGATGGATTGGGACAAATGTTATTGTCTGTATGCACACACATGCAACCAGAGAACATGAATGTCCAGGGAATCCCCCTTTTCTTAACAGAGAGGCCACTGGTCAACATGGAGTCTAGACTGTTATTGACCATTCCCAAAGCCCGCTCCACAGTGAAGGGTCCCCTGCAGGCTCCGGGCCCCAGAGAGCAGGAAGTTTACGGCTAGCCATGGTCAGCCTGAAGCCTAAAGAGTGTCTGTCTTTGTTCCAGAGAGCAAAGGGGCTTTGTTCTGCAATAACAAAAATAATCCCTAAAACAGGAGTGAGGAAGAAAGTCTCAGGATTGTTTGATAGTTAGTGATGGTTGAAGACCCTGGAGAAAACAAAGCTCTGGAGTCCATTACAGCACAGTCAGTATGCTTACAATATCAGGTCGCACAAAAAGCCATTGTGTCGGAATGTTTATTACAAATAAATCTTTTAGCATTTCTATTTCAATTTTTCTACTCAGTCAGGTCAACCACCAGATGAATATCTCATGTGCTCATGTGTGTGTTGTTCTTTGCAAACCGCAGGCTGATTTGCATGCATTGTATCTCCTGTGTAAGTCTCTCTGTGGAAGGGCACTGTGTGTGTTGAAAGCCCACTGCAAAACACTGCCGTTTGTGTTCCCTGGATAAGACCTCAGTTCAACTGAATTGCGACGATATGAAAAGGTACATACATAATGTGCAGTGCAGTGTCCAGAGGCAATGAAACTGCCTTCTCATTGGGAGAGGCTACAGGTCATCATCAGCCCTATACATATTTCTATGTGGCTAACTGAACAAAATCCTGTGTAAAAACTAGCAGCCTGGCGATTCAGGCATTATATATGGGCGAGTGGGGTATGTTCAGCCGTTCTTTACATTCAGCATTACTTCGTCAAGGGAAATACAGTATTCTTTCTAACAAGATATCTACATAGACACTGAGTGTACAAAACATTAGGAACACCTGATCTTTTAATGACATAGGCTGTGACTAGGGCTGCCCAACCCTCTTACTGGAGATCTGTGGGTTTTCCCTCCAACCCTAATTTAACACACCTGATTCTACTAATTAGCTGCTCAACAAGACCTTAACTAGCTGAATCAGATACACTAAATTAGGGATGGACCGAAAACCTACAGGACAGTAGATCTCCAGGAAGAGGGTTGGGCAGCACTGACATAGACTGACCAGGTGAAAGCCATGAACCCTTACTGATGTCACCTGTTAAATCCACTTCAATCAGTGTAGATAAAGAGGAGGAGACCGGTTAAAGAAGGATTTTTAAGCTTTGAGACAATTGAGATTGTGTTTGTGGGCCATTCAGAGGGTGAATGGGCAAGACAAAAGATATAAGTGCATTTGAATGGGGTATGGTAGTATGTGCCAGGCACACTGGTTTGAGTGTGTCAAGAACAGCAACGCTGCTGGATTTTTCAAACTCAATAGTTTCCCATGTGTATAAAGAATGGTCCCCCACCCAAAGGACATCCAGCCAACTTGACACAACTGTGGGAAGCATTGGAGTCAACATGGGCCAGCATCCCTGTGGAATGCTTTCGACAACTTGTGGAGTCCATGCCCCGACGAGCTGTTCTGAGGGCAAAAGGGGGTGCAACTCAATGTTAGGAAGGTGTTCTTAATGTTTTGTACACTCAGTGTATTTCAGGATGTTGTGTATCCCTGGAAATAATTAGAATTCACGTAAACATACGTTTTCAAAAACATAGCTTGTCCAAAATAAAGTGGTCTCTTGGCACAACTTACCCTGGGTATGGGTTAAGTTGACCATAGGGACAGGGTAAGTTGAGCCGCCTTGGGGTAAGTGGGTAGGGGTTTCCTGTGACAGTGGATGCTGGTAGATAAGTGTTTAATGGAATGGGGGTGTGGTATATTGTATATCTTAAATATGTGCCTACATTGAGAAATAGATCTCTCTGTTCAATGTAACTTACCCTTCCATTTCTTGAACAGTTGTCTGGACCAGTTCGTGGGCAAGTTCTTTGCGTTTGAGGCTATTAAGCCCATGAAATTGGTCCGTGAGATTCTTGATATGTCTAGCAAGCTCAGACTCCATGTCATCAGATAAGACCTTTTGTTTCTCTGCTAGTCTATCACAGCCTCTCTTTCACACAGGTACATATTTATTTTATGTTAATGTTCCTCTTCAGTGTCATAAGGCCTATTTTTTTTCATCCCTTGCTGCTGCTCAAATGGATTTCTTCCCATCTCTCTCTTCCTTGGCTGATCTCTCAAGAACCTGATGGGGGGATAGACCCCTGCTTGTTTTATGTTTGTATACACATGGCATGATAATGTCTGCTCTGTACCAACAAAAATGAGTTCACATGCATGACACATTGCAAAAATACTATACATATTATGAATAAAAATGACTAAATGTAATCATCATTTGTATGGTGACCATTGGCTCAACTTACCCCAGGGAAAACATTTGGACTATATTAGCCTACACAGCTACAAGGATGCACTTTCATGCTAGGTTAAGGACCTCATATTGAAGCTTAGAGACCCCAACGGATGTGCAAAACAATTTACTTTGGTTTAGATACAAGCATCATGAAACCTACAGTATAGTACAAATTGATTTCACTCTGTGAAAATATATTTTTGGGACGTAAGATTGCATACCACTTTTTCCTTGTGATTTCTTCCTTCACAGACTCCATTAAATTATGACCTCTTCCTAAAGATTTGGTCACATGATTAATTTTGTGTATGGTTTTCTAGAAACAAGGGGTGGCTCAACTAACCCTTTGGCTCAACATTCTCCCCTACTGAGCAAAAATGAAAATGCCGGAACTATTCACATTTGTATGCGTTTTCTCTGAAAATCTCTGCAACTGGTAGCCCAAGATTTATTAGACACCTCCTGCACAGTTCATCTTTATCTCTAACACACTACATGATAAATAAGGCCTTTCATCTAGTGATTTATGTGGACTATGTGAGAAGCGTTAAGAGCAGTTGTGGGGCTGTAACTCCTTGACACAGGAGACGGTACTAGAGTGAGAGAGACTTTCTTTGTTCATTCAGACAGAGGGAAAAGAGGTGAATCAGTGTTTTTACTGAAATCACCGTATCTCCTCACACCAACTCCCTCCTCACATATATAGAGAGAAACCTATTTATCAGTCAACCAAGCCTCCCAAACACCAACAATATTCCTTTGCTTTTCTGTTGTTTTCCAAGAGTATCTAGACAGGGGCCGCTCTCTAATGGTCACAAAGAGTGTAGAGTGTAGACAGGTGTCAAGTGAAGTCATGCTGAGCCGATTGGAAGGACCAAATGGCGAGCCAAAGCAGAAACATCTGTGGTGTAAAGTAATATTTTTTAACATTGTACCTTTTTGGACATTTTATGTTAAAGACTGAAACCCTGTTGCACCATATCTCACCGAAAGACCTGTCCATTATTTTGATCAACAGCAGAAGGCGCATCATCTCCATCTCTGAGATGTGTCCCAGGGCTGTGAAATCATGCTGTATAAATAAGGCTTGTGAAGCACTGCAGAGAAGAACACTCAGCCTTGGCTCCTACCATGCAGTAAAATAGCCACCACAGATGATATTGATCTGTGCATCTACAGACTCCTAGTGACAGAGACAGATAGGTCATTCCCCACCAATGGCCTTGAACGAGAATGGGCAACATTCAACATCCCATTCTAATAAACTAGCTACAGGCAAAACCTCTAGTGTTCTCATTCATCCCTTTAATGTCCAACAATAAAAAATGCAAATTAAATATATATATTTAGTTTTGCTCAGGAAATTTGGGGGGCTAAATAAAACCACCAGCGGGCCAAATTCCGTTGAGGTACCCTGCCTTAGCACATCATTCAATCCCTTAATGTCTGCCTGTGTGACATATTGTTCTGTGGAGAGCCATATTTCTGCCACCAGCACAGTACAATTCTGGCATGTCCAGGCAAAACACTGGGATAGGTCACATCACATACAGGGTGGATGTGATTTCACATGTTGACCATAAGATGGCACTCTGACACCTACTTGAATACAAACAAGAAACACATGGTTCATTTGGGGTACCAATGCAACCTAAACATTACTGGGCCCGGTTTCCCAAAAGTATCTTAAGGTTAAGTTCATCGTTAGAGTAGGATTCTATGGTTCTAGGATTAACTTAGCCTTAAGATGCCTTTTGGGAAACCGGGCCCTGTCTTACCATTGAAACACTTCAACATATCATTGTTATCATATCATTGTTATTAAGGGTGTTTATTCTGAAAATGCCATTGCAATTTAAACTAAAAGTGACCAATGCAATATTTCCAAGTATGCCAGGATTATGTTAACTGATCTTGAATATATAGGAAAGGTATTTTTAATTGTCACAAAAAGGTACATTGATTTCATTTTAATTATCATGCTACAAAAACTGTCTGAGCTTAATTCCCTGCCATGAGCAATGAGGTACACTGCACTGTAATTAAACACAATTCAAACTCCCTATGGTGATTCTTAATTGCTTATCCAAAATGTGTGGAAAACAGCTGCTATTTTAAATTCTCAAAATATGCCATTGTTGGGGAGAAAGGGAGTAGGACAAAGCACCATGCAGGCCTTTACTGTATATCTGAATAATTGACTTTCAGTGACGACTCCAAAACACACACAGTGTTGTGTCAATTTAGACCAATTATTCTAATGATGATTGACAGGTATCCTCCTATTAGCCATAATAACCCTAATAATATCCCTAATGGCCCTAATAATGTGAATTTCTTGATGAGTAGCTAGTTCAGAGCACAGTCGGATTAATGATGATGGACATATTAACCCTAATATCCTGATCAGTTGCTTGTCAACTCAAAGCAGCACTGATTATTGATCAATTCATCAATTAATGCCGCAACATCAGTCCTGGTAATCAGGTGAGCCCCTTTATAAGGCTGACCATTGGGGGTCAGTGCTCAGTGGGTATCTCAGAGAATCCCAGTACCACCTTCCCAGGACCCCTCAAGGGTTACCCACATACACCCACAGACTCTACACCGACAAAGCAACCATGGAAGGCATAGAGGGACCCAAATTCTATGTCCCTATGTCCAACGCTACAGGAGTGGTGTGGAGCCCCTATGAGTTCCCTCAGTACTACCTGGCTGAGCCCTGGGCCTACGCATGTCTGTCCGCATACATGTTCTTCCTCATCATCGCCTGCTTTCCCATCAACTTCCTCACCATGAAACACAAGAAGCTGCGGACGGCCCTCAGCTCCATCCTGGTCAACCTGGCTGTGGCCGATCTCTTCACAGTGTTTAGCGGTTTCACCACCACGCTCTACACCTCCATGAACGGCTACTTTGCCTTCAGCTGCACCATTGAGGGCTTTTACCCATGGCGGTCAGATCGCCCTCTAGTCCCTGGTGGTGCTGGCTATCAAAGGTGGTTTGTCGTCTGCAAGCCTATTTCCAACTTCTGCTTCGGGGAGAGCCATGCCATCACAGGTGTGGCATTCACCTGGGTGAAGACTGCTGCTGGTTCCGTGCCCCCTCTGTTCGGCTGATCCCGTTTACATCCCAGAGGGCATGCAGTGCTCACGCGGTATTGACCATTACACCAGAGGTCAAAAACGATTATTTTGTCATCTACATGTTCATCTGCCACTTCACCATTCCCCTGGTCATCATCTCCTTCGGCAACCTTCTCTGTGTTGTCAAGGAAGCTACTTCTGCCCAGCAGGAGTCTGAAACACCCCAGAAGGCTGGGAGGGAGGTCACCCGTATGGACATCATGATGGTTAGCTCCTTCATGGTGTGCTGGGTGCTAGCATTTTTGTGTACGTCTTCACCCATCAGGGACTTACCTTCGGACCCTTGTGCATGACAGTTCCGGCCTTCTTTGCCAAGAGCTCAGCCCTGTACAACCCCCTCATTTACATTTTGATGAACAAGCAGTTCCGCCAAATAACCCCTTCGAGGAGGAGGGAGCATCCACCACTGCCTCCTCTGTGTCTTCCCGCTCTGTGGCCTCTGCATAAGATGGCTGCTGCAGCACCTCTGTCTCAGATTATAGAAAAGGTCTACGCTAATGTACAATTCTTAAGGTACTGTATCAGGTTGATTTTGCAAATACGGGCACTTTTGGATGTTAAATGTTTTTGAAAATGAAACCTCTTGAAACTGCTTTTTATCTATCTGAATATTTTCTTCACTCTGTCTGGAAACAATATCTAATAGTGGCTGAGACCATACAAATATTTTATATTCTTAAAGAGTAAATAGTATCTGTTTCCCCAAATACCCGAGGGGAAATGTCATTTCCACCACGTCATGTACTGTACTGTGCTATTTTAGTTGAAAAGGAAATGCCAGAACTTGTGCCTAAGGTATTTTAAATAACATTTCACATTAATTTGTTTTAAATCATGTTTTTTTTACTATTTGGAAGTTTTCTTAATTATATGTATTCATCATTCCCATGTCTAAATGTCCATGTATGCCTTGATGATACTCAGAAACATATATTTAACACATCAAATCATATTTAAAAAAAATACTTTAAGCATATAGCATGTAAGGTTCACATCATCAATTGTAATTGAATAGCCATTTCCCTCAACAATATGTACAGTGGTGGTAAAGACTTAGTGTTGTGGTACTGACAGAGTGTGGTGGAAATGACATTGCATATAAAACTGTGAAAAACATTTTAATGACACAATTGTACATGTTGAATTTTTAAAAAGATTTAGAACACACTATTCAAAACCTCAAAAAACAAACGTTACAAAGCATATTTTAGAAACATTTTGTGATTCATTGCATTAGACAGAAATACATGTTACAAGGTTGGAAACACTGGTTGAAATTAAACAAATGATTGTACACTGGCTGCAGTACATTGATTCCGACTCATGAGACAGGTGTGTGCTCACTCAGGTAGGTCATCATTCTGTAGCTGTAAGACTTCAGGTGAGTGTGGTGGTGTGTTCCTTGACAGGTATGACTCCATAACCACATCTTTCTGGATAGTTGATCTTCTGTTTCTTTGGGTTATTTTCCATTGCCTCCTTTTCTTCTCACTGGGAAAGTAGTGAGATGGGCCGAAGCTTGGTATTGCGCATGGTGATCTTATGCATGTGTGCAGTTGCTCGACCATGGAATTTCATTAATTAATTTAAATTAAGGCAGTTTATACAATTTTAAAAACATTACAATACATTCACAGATTTCACAACACACTGTGTGCCCTCAGGCCCCTACTGCACCTCTACCACATATCTACAGTACTAAATCCAGGTGTGTGTGTGTGTGTGTATGCATGTGTGCATGTGTCTGTGCCAATGTTTGTGTTGCTTCACAGTCCCTGCTGTTCCATAAGGTGTTTTTCTGTTTTTTAAATCTAATTGTAATGCTTGTGTCAGTTACTTGATGTGGAATAGAGTTCCATGTAGTCATGGCTCTATGTAGTACTGTGTGACTCCCATAGTCTGTTCTGGACTTGGGGACTGAGAAGAGACCTCGTGGCATGTCTTGTGGGGTATGAATGGGTGTCCGAGCTGTGTACCAATAGTTTAGACAGACAGCTCGGAGCATTCAACATGTCAATACCTCTCATAAATAAAAGTAGTGATGAAGTCAATCTCTCCTCTACTTTCAGCCAGGAGAGATTGACATGCATATTATTAATATTAGCTCTCTGTGTACATCCAAGGGCCAGCCGTGCTGCCCTGTTCTGAGCCAATTGGAATTTTCCTAAGTCCTTTTTTGTGGCACCTGACCACACGACTGAACAGTAGTCAAGGTGCAAAAACCAAGCCATGAGGTCTAAGGAATTGTCCGTAGAGCTCCGAGACAGGATTGGGTCGAGGCACAGTTCCAGGGAAGGGTACCAAAAAATGTCTGCAGCTTTGAAGGTCCCCAAGGACACAGTGGCCTGCATAATTTTTAAGGTAGAGTGGCCAGACGGAAGCCACTCCTCAGTAAAAGGCACATTACAGCCCACTTGGAGTTTGCCAAAAGGCACCTAAAGGACTCTCAGACCATGAGAAACAAGATTCTCTGGCCTGAATGCCAAACGAAACCTGGCACCATCCCTACAGTGGAGAATGGTGGTGGCAGCATCATGCTCTGGGGATGTTTTTCAGCGGCAGGGACTGGGAGACTAGTCTGGATCGAGGGAAAGATGAACGACGGAGCAAAGTACAGAGAGATCTTTGATGAAAACCCGCTCCAGAGTACTCAGGACCTCAGACTGGGGCAAAGGTTCACCTTACAACAGGACAACAACCCTAAGCACACAGCCAAGACAACGCAGTTGTGGCTTTGGGACAAGTCTCTGAATGTCCTTGAGTGGCCCAGCCAGAGCCTTGACTTGAACCCGATCGAACCCCTGAAAATAGCTGTGCAGCGATGCTCCCCATTCAACCTGACAGAGCTTGAGAGGATCTGCAGAGAAGAATGAGAGAAACTCCCCCAATACAGGTGTGCCAAGCTTGTAACGTCATACCCAAGAAGACTTGAGGCTGTAATCGCTGCCAAAGGTGCTAAAACAAAATACTGAGTAAAGGGTCTGAATACTTATGGAAATGTGATATTTCCATTTTTTATTTGTAATACATTTGAAAAATGTTCTATAAACCTGTTTTTGCTTTGTCACTATGGGGTATTGTGTGTAGATTGATGAGGAAAAACACATTCAATCCGTTTTAGAATAATGCTATAACTTAACAATGTGGAAAAAGCCAAGGGGTCTGAATACTTACAGAATGCACTTGTCCTCTCCTTGGTTGATTTAGGGGGCATCTTATATAATAAATAAATCATAATTGAAGTCATTAATAACCATAGTAAGTCACATAAATGGATATCAAAATCACTCAATCATCCTAACATAATTCAAAATGTAATGGTCTTACTTAGCAAATAAGTGTTCAGTTTCAACTTAACCATGATCATATATGTAATTTGTGTCTCTTTTCAGGTCCTAAGGTAAGTAAAAATGGATCAACTAATACATTTTGTCATTACCACCCCATTCTGTCCTAATCATCACAGTGATTCTGTGGTGGTAATGACGTGTGGTGGGAATTACATTTTTACAGTATTTGGTCATAAATAGCAGGGATTCTAGCATGCTAACTCCAGTTGAGCTTACAATGTTTCCTAAATACACACAATTATAACAATTTCACAAATCTAACAATTTGATGAAATTATAGCCTATTTGGTATTTTATTTTGATATAATTTCCCGGCATAAAAATGTGAATGTCCCTCCATGACATCAATGTGCTCCACTGTCACTATTCATATCCATGGTAACCAAGTACACAAAGTTTTGAAAAACGTTATTATCATGTAATGTGCTTGTCGTGGTGGTAATGACACAATACTTATAGACGACTGTATTTTGTGTCAAAAAAGTAATCAATGGCTTACTCACATCTAATATGTATATAGTTTCCATTTATTTGACTCTTTTTTTAAATGCACCCGATTTCACTTTAAGTGTAATACATAGCAGAATGTCAAAAGTCAGTGTGAGACAGGACAAAAACAGTGCAAAGCAGTGAAATCCAGACATTAAATTATTTATAAAATAAAATAAAAACATATTGAAAGCTAAAAAAAAGTTTATGGTTATTTTAGTCTCTACTTAATGGATGTGGGGGAAAAAAATCTGAATTAACATTTTATCCTAAAATCTCTGTATTCTAGCATGGGTAGGATGGTCATCTGAATCAGGGTTAGTTTGGCAGCTGGGGTGAAAGAGGAGCGATTACGATAGAGGAAACCAAGTCTAGATTTAACTTTAGCCTGCAGCTTTGATATGTGCTGAGAGAAGGACAGTGCACCGTCTAGCCATACTCCCAAGTACTTGTATGAGGTGATTACCTCAAGCTCTAAACCCTCAGAGGTAGTAAAAACACGTGTGGGAGGTGCATTCTTCTTACCAAACCACATGACCTTTGTTTTGAAGGTGTTCAGAACAAGGTTAAGAACTAAGAAAGCCTTGTTGTAGAGCATTTAACACAACATCCGGGAGGTGGGGGGGGGGGGGGCAGTTGAGTATAAGACTGTTCATCTGCATATAAATGGATGAGAGAGCTTCCTACTGCCTGAGCTATGTTGTTGATGTAAACTGAGAAGAGCGTGGGGCCTAGGATTGAGCCTTGGGGTACTCCCTTGGTGACAGGCAGTGGCTGAGAGAGCAGATTTTCTGACTTTATACACTGCACTCTTTGAGAAAGGTAGTTAGCAAACCAGCCCAAAGACCCCTCAGAGACACAAATACTCCACAAGAATGGAGTGGTCTACTGTATCAAAAGCTTTGGCCAAGTCAATAAAAATAGCAGCACAATATTGCTAAGAATCAAGGGCAATGGTGACATCATTGAGGACTGTTAAGGTTGCAGTTACACATCCATAACCTGAGCGGAAAACCGATTGCATACCCGAGAGAATACTATAGACATCAAGAAAGCTAGTCAGTTGATTATTTACACGTTTTTCCAACACTTTTGATAAACAGGGCAACATAGAAATAGGCCTATAACAGTTAGGATCAGCTTGATCTCCCCCTTTAAATAGAGGACCAACCGTGGCTGCCTTCCAAGCAATGGGAACCTCCCCAGAAAGGAGAGAGAGGTTAAAAAGGTGGGACATGGGATTGGCAATGATAGGGGCAGCAACCTTAAAGAAGAAAGGGTTTAAACCATCTGACCCAGATGTTTTTTTGGGGTCAAGTGCAAAGGTATCAGATCTGAAGGAGAATTTAGACGAAGACAGGACAGTAATGTAGAGGTATTCAAGGCATTAACCTGACAAGGCAACAATTTGTCTATCCCTTTGACATTTCCCCTTGCCTGCAGACTTACCGGTGTAACATGTTACAAATGACAATTGGCATGAAAGTAACACACACACACACACACACACACACACACACAAATCAAAACTAAATATAAACCCACAAGCCCTACACTTGGCCAAAAATCTGAATTATTTTGTCCAAAAAATGCCTGCATGTCTGCCTCAAACAGAACATGGCTGTCATCTTTGCTCCAGTCAGGTTGACAGAACGGAACCATCTGTGTGTTTCCATGGCGACAGGATAGAGAGAGAGGCTGTAAGGTCACGGAGTCCCCGAGCTGGAGCCCTGAATCTGATTCTGGGCTGCTGCTGCGGTGTCGTAATTACAGATTTCATTACCTCCTCTTCCTCATCCATGATGAATTGTCACCATTCATTGCTCTGATTCTATATTTGATGAAGGCTCAGGGAGAGAGAGGGGGAAGAGTGTTTTGGCGCTGGAGACTGGATTGGATCCATTATTTAGGTCCTGATTCCCCTTCACTGGCTATGGGAAGAATTGCTCCTTCACCATATGAACATAGATACTAGATATAATGACGAGATGCTTGTGTGTCCGTTCTAACAATGGGATTCATTGTCCATTGTCTCTTTGGATTGGTGGATACATCCCGTTATTTGAACACTATTTTGAATATTCAATGAGGTTTGTTGACATCAACCGACTGTATCAATATTCAATAGAGTGAGAAGCTATGCATAGATAGACTGTCTCAAATTTCAACAGGGACAACTCTTTTCTCAAGGTTGCTTGGATGTCACGTGCATCACATGTATATCAGTACACTAGCAACATCCTAAGCACTACAAAAGTTATTTTATATCAAAGCGTCACGTATCAAAATAGCAATTAATTTTCTCAACTAAATTCAACTCATTGCCCCCCCATACAAAAACTCATCACATGCTTTAAGTGGACAGATTTATGGCAAAGTAAACTCTCTCGCTTTGCCTCTTCCTTTCTGCTATGGGAAGAAATGCTCCTTCACTGTATATTGGAATTGCTCATGTGCTGTAGGCATCCTTGTGTCTCTATTCATTTCAGCTGGCTAAAAAAACTAACATTGATCTCAATGTGCTACCTGACATTACGAATCATTGTAATATATAGCTGGAAGAAATATTTGACATTCTGTTAATTGCAAAAAAATTACATTAACACAGAAAATGATACTTTCGGAAACAAAACTGCATTAAAACCTGTATGTAGAATAAAATCGATTTAGATTTTATTTCCATATTCATTAATGCACAGTGACTAACCTGTACTTCCGCACATTGACTTGATACCGGTACCACCTTTATACACAGTTGAAGTCGAAAGTTTACATACACCTTAGCCAAATACATTTAAACTCAGTTTTTCACAATTCTTGACATTTAACCCTAGTAAAAAAATCCCTGTCTTAGGTCAGTTAGGATCACCACTTTATTTTAAGAATTTGAAATGTCAGCATAATAAAAGAGAGAATGATTTATTTCAGCTTTTTTCATCACATTCCCAGTGGGTCAGAAGTTTACATACACTCAATTAGTATTTGGTAGCATTGCCTTTAAATTGTTTAACTTGGGTCAAACGTTTCGGGTAGCCTTCCACAAGCTTCCCACAATAAGTTGGGTGAATGTTGGCCCTTTCCTCCTGACAGAGCTGGTGTAACTGAGTTAGGTTTGTAGGCCTCCTTGCTCACACACGCTTTTTCAGTTCTGCCCACAAATGTTCTATAGGATTGTGGTCAGGGCTTTGTGATGGCCACTCCAATACCTTGACTTTGTTGTCCTTAAGCCATTTTGCCACAACTTTGGAAGCATGCTTGGGGTCATTGTCCATTTGCGACCAGGATTTAACTTCCTGGCTGATGTCTTCAAAATGTTGCTTCAATATATCCACATAATTTTCCATCCTCATGATGCCATCTATTTTGTGAAGTGCACCAGTTCGTCCTGGAACAAAGCACCTCCACAACATGATGCTGCCACCCACGTGCTTCACGGTTGAGATGGTGTTCTTCGGCTTGTAAGCCTCCCTCTTTTTCCTCCAAACATAACAATGGTCATTACGGCCAAACAGTTCTATTTTTGTTTCATCAGACCAGAGGACATTTCTCCAAAAAGTACGATCTTTGTCCCCATGTGCAGTTGCAAACCGTAGTCTGGCTTTTTTATTGCGGTTTTGGAGCAGTGACTTCTTCCTTGCTGAGCGGCCTTTCAGGTCATGTCGATATAGGACTCGTTTTACTGTGGCTATAGATACTTTTGTACCCGTTTCCTCCAGCATCTTCACAAGGTCCTTAGCTGTTGTTCTGGGATTTATTTGCACTTTTCACACCAAAGTACGTTCATCTCTAGGAGACCGAACGCGTCTCCTTCCTGAGCGGTATGACGGCTGCGTGGTCCCATGGTGTTTATACTTGCGTACTATTGTTTGTACAGGCGTTTGGAAATTGCTCCCATGAATGAACCAGACTTGTGGAGGTCTACAATTTTTTTCTGAGGTCTTGGCTGATTTCTTTTGATTTTCCCTTGATGTCAAGCAAAGAGGCACTGAGTTTGAAGGTAGGCCTTGAAATACATCCACAGGTACACCTCCAATTGACTCAAATTATGTCAATTAGCCTATGAGAAGCTTCTAAAGCCATGACATAAATTTCTGGAATTTTCCAAGCTGTTTAAAGGCACAGTCAACTTAGTGTATGTAAACTTCTGACCCACTGGAATTGTGATAAAGTGAATTATAAGTGAAATAATTTGTCTGTAAAAAATTGTTGGAAAAATTACTTGTGTCATGAACAAAGTAGATGTCCTAACCGACTTGCCAAAACTACAGTTTGTTAACAAGAAATTTGTAGTGGTTGAAAAACGAGTTTTAATGACTCCAACCTAAGTGTAAGTAAACTTCCGACTTCAACTGTAGCCTCGTTCATGTTAATGTATTGTGTTCATTTGTATTATTTTTTTAAACTTTAGTTTATTTGGTAAATATTTTCTTAACTCTTCTCTAACTACACGGTTGGCTAAGGGCTTGTAAGTTTGCATTTCACGGTAAGTTCTACACTTGTATTCGGCGCATGTGACAAATACAGTTTGATTTGATAGGCCCTATTTATCAAGATTTTATTTCCATTTTTGTATAAATGGGAAACAGTAAAGTGCCATGTTTTGGTTGGTTGACTTATCATGTTACCATCAACCTAGACAGATCATTATATTTGGCTTGACAAAAACATGAATTGAATCTTTAAACATTGATCAGTGGTGTTAAAATGCAGTAAAGCCCTGCGTTATTTACTAATGAGAGGAGAGCTTCAGAAGCCGCAGGAACTTCACACTGATGACATCATTAATATTGGAGAATACTGTTGTCCGCAGAGACATTCCACAACTCATCTTCAACAGTTGGACATTCTATCTGGAGCCCACCTGTGTGAATGTGTGTCCCATTAAACAAGTTTACAGGACTAGCTGGAGGCCTCTGAAAAATTCATTACACAGTCATTATCATATTTTTTCCGTAACCAAATCTCTAAATGCCTGCAGGCAATTGAATATCCTTAAATTTAAACAATGTTGTGAATATTATATGAACTCTTAATATCCAAATATGCACTAATTGGCAAAAAAGATTGTATTAATAGTGATTAATGACTGAGAGGCTGTGTGGGTGCAATTTTCTGATTGAATACTGTCATGGTATGTAGATATGCTTTTTTAGCATCAAAGTGACAATATTTTTTACAGGTGATTAAAAATAAAGTTGAAAGAAATCATATAAGAAACTGGCATGTTCCTGCCATGTAGTTAAACAGAACCAGATTAAGCCTAGTTATTAAAAAGTAAAAGGATAATTGACTGAAATTATTTGCAATTCAGCCAATATTCTTAGGCTTATCTAAGCACATCTTCAAAATAGACGTTTTCATTATGAGACAACTTTATGCACCAGGCCATGAACAAGTTTTCAATAAGTTATATCTATCTAACATAATTCCATCGTCAACCTGCCCGGCCTGACGCTGACAGCTGATAGGTTCATTAAAGGAAAATCTGAGTGGCCTCTGTCTGCATCACTTTCTGTCTGTGGTCTGGGAGTATGAGAACATGACCTTGGTGTCCCCATCCACTGGCTCCTGTCATCGTCTTGACATCGGAGGACACAGCTTTCTTCCTCTCTCATTTTAAGAACAGAGAGCAAAGAACCACACTGGTTTATAAAACAGACAGATCCAAATGAACAACACTTTACTTTGTTTTGAAGTATTATATTATTAATCTACCATTTTGTCATCTCTTGGGATATCGGCAACATTACATATTGGTAAAGTCATGAAGTATTAATAAGACGCAAGACTCACATCTAAATGTTCCACATTTACACTGATTCATTCTAATACAATAATACCAAAACAGAAGATGATATGTTTGATATATTATTTTAATTTTAACATCATCACCATAGTTCAACTTTATTCTCCCCTTCATTTGTTTAAAATGATCACCTCTGAATGTACACATACTGCACACTGTCCAAAAATATACAAACAAATGCAGGCTTGTGCTATAGTCTGGTCAAATGTCTAAAAACAGTGGCACTGGGGGAGAGAAAGAAAAGAGAAGATATTGAAACCGTAAAGACATGCACAGCATCTGTGTCAGTGGCACCAGTCACTGGGGCTGTGTAATGCCTACCTCCTTGGGCTCAGTGGAAAAGTACATACCACTTTCGGCTGAGAAAACACTCGTCTCATATCAAACAAAAACAAAAGAAAAATACACTCATTAAAATAACTGTTAGGCACATCATTGTTTTTTTCGGTTTTACATTTTCTGCAAAATTCTGATAAATATACAATGCTTAACCAACTAACGACCCCCCAAAAAATCCAACAAACAGAAAAAGTTGATAGGTTTTGGAATCACTGTCTAGTAGGAAAGCAGGAATGTCATATAATCAATACATTTGGTTCATCCAAGGTCCAGGTGCGTTCTGCTGTGTGAAGAGTAGTGCTGAGTGGTGAGGGGGAACTGTGTTGCTGTGGGGAGGCTGGTTGTGTTACAGCAGATGACCCATCAGATGCTCAGGTCTTTGGTGCCATCTTTATGGGCCTTCCGCTTGGGCTCCGGGAGAGCTTTGGAAGCACGGCTGGCATTAGACTTAAGTGTGCTGTAATACTCCTTTAGTCTGGGTGCTGCCGCTTCCTCCTCCTCCGGTTCTCTGAAGCTTCTGACAGGTGAAATGTCTCGGCCCAGGCTACGGGCTCTATGGTGGGGGTCTGGGGACTCATCCCTGGGGGCGTAGCGCGGCTCTCTCTCCACCCTCTCAGGCGAGCGGCCCCTCAGCAGTGAGCTGTACCTCTTGTAGGCGCTGTCTGACTCAGGGGTGTTGACCCTGGGAAGGATCTCCTCTCTCTGGCCACGGGCAGCAGCAGATAACAGGCTGTCTCCTCTGTAGTCACGCTCCAGGTTGGAGGCCCTCAGCAGAAGGCTGTCCTCCCCAAACAGGTGCTCCTCTCTGTACTCCCTCAGTAGCTTGGCCTCCCTGTTGAGCCGGTCCAGGGCTGGGGGCTCCTGTAGGAGGCTCTCATCCAGGAAGGGGCTGGGCACAGGGCCAGGAAGCTTCCTCAGCACTGGTGCCATCTCCCCGTTGGGCCTCTCTGGCTCTCTGTGTCTCTGTCTGTCTAGGGAGGGCTGCCGGTAGGGGTCTGAGGATTGGGTACGACGGTAGCGGGTAGGGGAGTGGTGGTGTGAGCGGTGGGGGGAGCGGTAGGGGGACCGGTGGCCATAGGGGGACCGATTGCGGTGAGTGGACCTGTAGGGAGAGCGGTGGGTGTTGTGGTGCCCTTGGCTGTGTCTACTGTCTAGGGTGTTCTCTGCGCTGCGGGCCCGGCTACGGCCCTTATCCGGGGAGCGGTGTCCTCGGTGGTGAGTGCCATGGCTATCCCCGCCAGACCTCTGGCTCTTGTCAACTTTTTTCTTGGACTGCTTGGAGGCCCTCGTCTCCCCAGACGCCCCTCCCTGGCTCTTGCTCTTCTTTTCCGGGGATCGGTGTTTGGAATGGTGGTGGCCCTTCTTGTCCTTGCTCCGTGATGGTTTGTGAGGGACTGGTGCGTTAGTGTCCGATGGTGCGTTGTTGTAGGGCAGGGTGCTCACTTCCGAAGCGTTTTGTACCCCTGCGGCTGGGCCGGCACCATCGATGCTGGGGTCTGGAATAGAACATGACATACAACACAGGTTGCTGGATGAAACACATTGCTCTCACAGACTCCCTGACTAGACTAGATCAACTATTGTGACCAATAATCAGGCTTCTAACATTATTTCTAATACTGCCAATTCTAATGTTAATGTCAGCAAACAAACACAGCTATATCAATTCTCCATTTGGATGCACAGCCACAGCTGATGGTGAGTTATTAGTATTGCTATGTATGAGTCAAAAGCAGCAACGTACTGTATGAGGACTGGTGGAACAGTCCGGCTTAAAGGAGCTGAAGGGGACCAACGGTTGGTTAATGCTGCGTGCTGCATGGTGTTGATGCTGATTGAGATAGTTTGACATCACTCGTTCATGCTCAGGCGATGCCTTCGATGTGAGATCAATATTTAATGCAACTAACAAAACCAAGATGAGTTTTTGAATTGAGTAATGATGTAAATAATGTATGAGCCTGATTGGTTTCGGAACAACATTGTGGTTGTAAATTAGTTTCACAGATTGGAATCCATAAAGAATGCAGGGAGTTGGCTCAGCACCATGGATAAAGGAGGTGTACGGAATGGTTTTAGGGACTAATCAAGGAGATAAGAGACTATTGATCGTCATTACATGACTGCAGTGCTATTGGTTCTTACCGGACTCTAACCACCTCACCCGATCTTTGAATAAACCACATGGATGGTAATCAAAGCGTCACAAGA
Source organism: Salvelinus namaycush (assembly GCF_016432855.1). NCBI lineage: Eukaryota > Metazoa > Chordata > Actinopteri > Salmoniformes > Salmonidae > Salvelinus > Salvelinus namaycush. The sequence continues at coordinate 18,456,014 of NC_052326.1, read as the reverse complement.
CAGCTTCTAAAAGTCTTAGTAACTCTACTTGGATCTAGTTTTATCTCCAATGCTACGGTCATTAACGGACTAACCACAGATACTAACTAGACAGCTAAATAGTAAATAGATTGAAGAGAAGAGAGGAACAGCGGTAGAGGAGGAATTGATTGATTGATTGGTTGAGAAAATGTCTAGAAAAGACAAAAACTTTACTAATATCCCACAACCCCATTCACCAAACCAATGTGACATGAATCAAACGGATGCGTTGGAGACGCCATGTCAGCAGTGAACACGCCATGCCCAGAGGTTGAATGTGAAAGGTGGGATGTATGAATCCATTCCTACTGGTCAGCATGACAACAGCGGCGGCGGTATTGGCAATGCATTGTGGGCGAATGGATTCTTATGCATGGAGAGCAGAGGCACGGTACGGGTGAGTTGAGGCCACAGCACACAGCGAGAGAGAGAGAGAAAGAGACCGGAGAGAGAGATCGGAGGAGAGAGATGGAGAGGACAGCTACAAACCATGGTCTGATTTTGGTAGGAACTAGGATCTCCCAGCTTGTCATTAGAGGATCTCATACATGCGGTGAGATGGGGAGCAACCATCTCTGAAGGAAGAAAGAGCCCAGCGAAACAAAAGGAAAGGTAGATAAAAAAGAGAAAAAGAGAAAGAGGCAAAGGGTTTAGATTACTAAAACAATAGGCAGGAGAAATAAGAGTTATTGTCTGTGTTTATTTTTCAATGGAAAAGGTGTTTATTTGAACATTTAATCACTCAGAGAAAGAAACAGTCCAGGAAATAACCCCATCCTTGAGTGAAAAGTCCTGGAACCGAGCACACACACACACACACACACACACACACACACACACACACACACACACACACACACACACACACGTGACACCAACCCCATAGTGACAGCGAGATGCACACACAACACAGTATGAAGCCATTTACATTGCCAACATAAAATAAATGTCAAAGAGTGGAAACTAAAAGTACAAAAAAAAAGTATAATATACAACCTCACAGAGATGTCTTATTGGTGCAGGAAAGACATAGCATATTCTCGGCGCAACTAAATACATGAATAAAAGGACAATATCTTCCAAAATCAAAAATGCAATAAGATGAATTGTGACTATCAATTCACAGATCAATACAATTAAAATGAAATATACCATAAATATTATGGAAAATTGACAAAAAATTAAATAAACATTTGGATTTCAACTTCGACAACTTCATGCAGCAATATACTTTCGAGATGAATATATGGGTTGATTCATGGCTCTGTACATGAACAAAAATACTTGTAAAAATGTTTCTTTTTTTAGTTACAAAAATGTCTGTAGAGGTGGAGCTGAATTGAGTTGAATTGTCAGGAATGAGCGGAGTCTCCAGAATCACAGTTTTCCAATGACAGTTACACAGTAGGTGAGAATAAATCCATGGATTTGTGAATATGTCAAACAAAGTATTGTGAATTTCCCGATGAAATGGTAGAAAGTATTAGAATGCTCTCATTTCAAGACCGTCTAGACTGAAGTTCTAAACTCAGTAGCTTACATTCACCTTCAATAAATACCATATATATGTTCATTAAGCCATCTTAAAGCTTGGCGATGCAATCCAACCAGAGAGCATTTCCCAGTTTAACACGGGATGCAATAGATCAAGTTCTTTTTCTTTTTTTTTACACTAAAAATATACTTCAGCAAGGACTCAATAAACATACTGTATATCCACATTTAGAAACACTCATCTTTTTTGATTTTTTTTCTCTCCTCACAGTTCTTTCATTGTTTTTCTTTCTTTCCATGTGACCCTCTTTTTCCGAGGGGTTACATAGACCACTATCATCCTTGTGGCATCCCAGAAAGCCCTACTCCCCAAGCCGCACCCCGCTCAGTGACACACAGCAGAAGGTTAAAAGGTGACAGCGGTTGACCCAGACCCGAAGGGAGCAAAACCAGACACACCCAGTGGACAGTGGAAGTCAGTGGAAGGCCCAGAGCATAGCACAGGACATAGCAGGACAGGAGAGGAGACAGGCGTCCTCTCGTATACCCAACCCGCCCCTCCCCCACGGGGAGTGTGTGTGCGCGCTCAGGGGGTGAAGACGGGGGAAAATGGAATGTTTTCGTAGATTGACCCACCATATTCAGGCACCGAGCCGTCGCCCCGTTTGAGGACTAGGCGGGCGCGGCGGCCGCCGTTTTTAATCAGTTCGATGGCGCGGGCGTGCTTCATGCCCTTGGTGCTCTCACCGTTTATCTCCAGGATCTCATCTCCCACCTGAAGGAGAGAGGAGAGGGGGAGACGTTGGAGGAGGGAGAGGAGAAGAGTGGAAGGTAGTGGGGTGAGACAAAGATGGGGACAGTGTTAAGGACAGAGGGGTGAGGATAGGGAGGAAAGGGACAAGAGGAGGAGGAGAGAAGGACAGAGGGGGTGAACAGGGGAGGAAAAAGGCAGGAGGGAACAAAAAGTATGAAAAAGGCGACAGTGGGGAACATAAGAAGTGCCAGAGGGAGAAAGGTTAGATTATAGTTAAAACATAAAGAACAACTACTCTGACTGCTGTGAAGGCATACTTTCTATAAATCCACAATGGTACAAAAGGAAAATAAATTGTGTCAAAGAACTGTAGGTTTGCCTCATGCAGGCAGAGACAGAAAGAGGGAGAATGCTGTTCTAATTCTCTTTTCTTCCCTCTGCGCCTCAAGTTATCTGTCAGTGTTCTCTCCGTCGGGGGAATTCCACTTGTACAGAAATGGGTCTCCTACTGACACCTCTCTCCGCCTCACAGAACCTGGACCTATTAATACCTCATCTAACAAGCCTTGCTCAGAACAGTGACACACACACCTCCCTGACAGTTGCCCTCGCTAACATTCAATGTTATTTACATACATCACATATTCACAAATAATAAAGGAAAATCAATTAACCCATTAATTGACTATGTAGGACACAGGGGAATGGTAAACGTGTCTTTTGATTTTGTATTAGGTGTTCAGCATTACATGAGTGGAATTAATATGATGCATCAACTTTAGATTTCTATGGGGGTCATACATACCTTCATCTTGCCATTGCGTACAGCTGCTCCGTCCTCAGCTAATCTCAGCACATACAGGTCCATGTTGTACTCATGACCTCCTCTCAGGCTGAACCCAAAACCTTTGTTCTCCCTCTCCAGGTCCACCGAGTAGAAGCCAGCATCCTGAGGAAAAAACACACATACACACGGCAATGTCAGACTGGTGATTCAGCGGTGGCTAGACTTGCCAGTGTGCGTCTGTCTGTGGATGGCTCGTATTTCAGTGTGGGGACGAATGCCACCTGAAGGAAAGTCACACCTATTTGATCGGAGTTCGAGAGTGGTGGTGGGTGAAATGAATAATAGATGGATTGGACTATGGGGCGGTTTGAGGCAGGCAGAGAGGGCACACAGAGCCACAGACACTACAAGGGCACTGCCAAGGACACAGACTCAACACCCTCCCTCCCTGCTCTGTTCAGGAACTAATCAATATGATATCAGAATAAAGCATCTCCCTAGTGTGACAAACACTTAGAGGGAACACATTGCTGTAGGGCAGGGATCGTCAACTAGATTCAGCCACGGGCCGATTTTGTACTTGAGAGGATGGTCGGGGGGCTGGAACATAATTACGAATAATTTGTAGACTGCAAATTGACCGCAAGAAAGTTCAAATCATGATTTCCTGGTGTTTTTACAGTCGTATGTCGAATTAAAAAAATAAATAATACAAATTCGGCCTGCAGGCTGCCAGTTGGGGACAGGCGGGCCTTGGCAACGCTGGACAGATCCTTACCTGGGCTGGAGGTTGTGTTGTTGGGGCAGGGGGAGGAGGGGCCTGGGGGGATTTGAACTCAAAAGAGGACTCCTGTTTTGGTTTGGTGTTGTTTCTGGAATGAGAAAGATGACAAAATATTGGTTAAAAATCTTTGCTAATAGGCATACATGTTAAGCAATTAGGTCCTACATAAATGTATCCCAGAATCCCTCTCACCTGGGCTCAGGTGTAGCCTGCTGTTGGGCTGTGTGAGTAGTTGTTATAGTGGCGATCTTCTCAGCGTTGGTCAGCAGTGATGCATTAGAGGACTCTGATGAGAGAGAGAAGGAGCGAGAAAGAGAGAGAAAGAGAGCAGGGGAATCATGGGCCTGAAGACTGAACCATGCAAAATACAAAGGGAGAAAAATGAACCAAGAGCAGCTGCACTACCCCTCGTAAGCCATTCTAACACTTCAGCTCCACTATAAGCATTGCGTTGCTTTGCCATCAGCGTCGTGTAAATGTGACGTTCTACCTGCTACACAGAGCGTGTAGTTTTGAGAGCGTCTTCATTCTGTTTTCCCCTACTGTACAGTAACATATTCATTCATTATGCGTAAGTCCAATAGCTTTGGTTCAGTTTTTCACAAGTACTCATTAAATTGCTGCTAGTCATTGTACTTAATGATCCTCTAATTACACAAGTTGCTTTTGTGTACATTGTGAACCTAGCTATTTAATGTAGCTAGCCTGCTAGCAGTAGTAGCTTCTTGACTTCATATATCTTAGTGAAATAACCAGTGGTGTATAGTCGAGGCCATATGCAAAAAAATAAAAAACGTTATTTCTCATTATTTCAATTCACAAGATAGAACGAACGAGGGCGACAGCCATCAAGAATTGAATCTCGACGATTCTTGAGCATGGACGCTGCCATTGGAAGTGACGCAACCCGAGCGCAACACGGGCAGTGAAGCAGCTTTCATTGATTTCAAAGGAAGCATTTCCTCAACGGCTGACGGTTGGCTGATGGCAATGCCGGACGCCCGATAGCTATAAAGTAGCAGGGCCATTACATTTTTTATATAGAATTTATTCAAACAGGGATATATGGAAGCCTGGACCGGAGGAAGTGCTATACTCATGGCTTTCATCTAATCACATCATATGGCATCATTTGTGTAATCAATGACCTATGCTTGACCGTAACCCTTAAATAAACACATAATAACCGCACAACCGTCTCCTCATTCCATACAGCCCCCTCATGTGTTTATAATAACTACCCCTAGACTAATCCCAGCCCCACCGGCTGTGCTCAACTCCAGTTTCATAAATCCATCACTCCCACACTAGTCCTCTTGGATCCCATTGGCTTAACTCTCCATTCCGCCCACGATCAAGGTGGAGGCCGAGCTGAGGTCGGGCCAAGTGGGTTTAATTCCAGCCAGCTGGGTAGTCACATTGCTGGGGAGACCCGGTGTTTGATGAGTGCCGTCTCTGTCCATGAATCCCAATGTCTTAAAATATACATTCTCCCTCCACTCTACGCCAGTGTCAACCAGGGGTTGGAACCGGTTCAAGGAACAGAAACAGAACTGGGAATGAAAGTGATCCACACTGTTCTGGAACAGAACCGTTATTTTAAAAGCATGGAAACCGGTTAGTAATGTTATTTTACGTTCCTTTCATTTTTTCTAGTCCCACAAAAAAATACAACAATGCACCTATGCAACTCCTTCACTCCTGCCTCTCAGAAACATATTCGAGAGCCTGCAAGCTGAAAATCTTAGCCAGTGTGTATGCACATGTGTAGGCTACCTGCCCTTCCCCTCTCTGAAGCTACTGTTCTGATGTTAGAAGTGTTAACCTTCCTGTTTGGCCCTGTCCGGGGGTATCATCGGATGGGGCCACAGTGTCTCCTGACCCCTCCTGTCTCAGCCTCAAATATTTATGCTGCAGTAGTTTATGTGTCGGGGGGTTAGGGTCAGTTGGTTATATCTGGAGTACTTCTCCTGTCTTATCCGGTGTCCTGTGTGAATTTAAGTATGCTCTCTCTAATTCTCTCCTTCTCTCTTTCTTTCTCTCTCTCGGAGGACCTGAGCCCTAGGACCATGCGTCAGGACTACCGGGCATGATGACTCCTTGCTGTCCCCAGTCCACCTGGCCCTGCTGCTGTCCCAATTTCAACTGTTCTGCCCGCGGCTATGGAACCCTGACCTGTCCACCGGACGTGCTACCTGTCCCAGACCTGCTGTTTTCAACTCTCTAGAGACCGCAGGAGCGGTAGAGATACTCTTAATGATCGGCTATGAAAAGCCAACTGACATTTACTCCTGATTATTATTTGACCATGCTGGTCATTTATGAACATTTGAACATCTTGGCCATGTTCTGTTATAATCTCCACCCGGCACAGCCAGAAGAGGACTGGCCACCCCTCATAGCCTGGTTCCTCTCTAGGTTTCTTCCTAAGTTTTGGCCTTTCTAGGGAGTTTTTCCTAGCCACCGTGCTTCTACACCTGCATTGCTTGCTGTTTGGGGTTTTAGGCTGGGTTTCTGTACAGCACTTCGAGATATTAGCTGATGTACGAAGGGCTATATAAAATAAACTTGATTTGATTTGATTTAACGGATAGGGAACGATTTTTTACTAGCTACAGAAGAATGGAATTACTTTTTCAATGCTCGTTTAGGATAATATAGGCCTAGTTATCAAGTTTAACATTGGATTTATTAACTACAAAAAAGGTAAGACGTGTTTTTAATTCTGATGCTGCTCTGCACACACAAGCCTGTTCACTTACTAGCTCAAGCTTCATAAAAGCCGCTCCTACTAGGTATAATTCTGTGGATCTAATTCAGATAATGCATGTCATAACAAGATGCCCACCGATTCAAGCCTGCTCCTCAACCCTCTCTCGCTCTCTCCCCACCGGTAAAATTTCAGTCACATCTTGTGCCATAGGAAACACTTGTTTGTCCATTACTCATGTAAACAACTAGCTTACCTGATCTATCCACACTGATTGGGGAAGTAATTAAATGAGCTCAGTGTAAAAAACTTGACTTCACAGGTTAAAAAAGGAACGATGTAAACCAGTACTTTTTTGGGGTCGAACTGGTTCAGAACTTTATTTTGTCTGAACAGTGGAACAGAACAACAAAATGTGTGGTTCGGTACAGAACGAAACGATTGGTAAATAATTTCGGTTCCAACCCCTGGTGTCAACTGTCTGCAGCCGAGGTTCCATCCTCACACACTCCCTCCCTATCTTTTCCTCCCTCAATCTCTGCATCTCTCATCCCGTACTCCTTCTCTCCCACTTTCCTCTTTCCATTGCGCTTTCCCTTCCTTCCTTCCTCCCTCCCCACCCCCTTCCCAGTCTTTCTCTCTCTCAAAACAATTGTGGCTCAGTATAATCATCTGTCTCTTCAGAAAAAGGCTTTCATCCGTAAAAACAGACCAAACAGCAGCAACATGGACAATTTCGCCAACATGCAGGTTGACAAAGACTAGTGTTTACACTGGCGTTCTCCCTGCATCTCTCTCACTTAATCAAACAGCATGCCAGGGTGATCTGTCAGTGCAGTGTAACAAGAGCTCTTAGCCCCAAGAAAGACGCACACGCAAACGCACACACCGTTACAGCCTCTGACAGCTGAATTACTCTAGAATGCTTCAGGAGAATGTGAAATGCACGACTGCACTAGAAAGTTCCCTCCCATCCAAGAGAAGCAGCTCTGTCAACATTGCGGGGGAGATCAGACACTGGAAATGTAAAAACGCTGTGACGATGATGTACTGAGATAGGCTTTCTTTTAGCAAAAGGTGTATACTGTACATTCCAATACAATAAACGTTTACATAACTGATGCAATGCACACATATTCCTATGACGCAGGTTGATCCCAGCTGCTGAATTCTACAGTCTAGGTCTAGATCTGCCCAACCCTGTTCCTGGAGAGCTACCGTAACCCTGCTGTAGATTGTCGCCCCAACCCCAATTATAACCAACCAGCTAATTAGTACAACTAGTTGTTCTAGATTAGGGTTGAAAAGAAAACATACAGGCTCTCCAGAAACAGGGTTCTGTCTTACCGTCTCCGGGAATGATCCTTAGCGTGACCGTGTTCCCGGCCTCCTTGATCAGGTTGACGATATCCGAGTGGGACTTGTTGGTGATGGAGCAGCCGTTGACGGCCAGGATACGGTCTCCCACCTTCAGCTTCCCACAGCGGTCCGCAGGGCTCCCCTCAATAATACGACCTATTTTGTGGGGCATGGCCACACATGCATTTCCAGCTTTTTGCGTTTGTGTGATTCATAGTGTGTGTGATGTGACATTGTTGGTGGTGGGGGTATTGTTTGAAAAGAGAGAGAGAGAGAGAGAGAGAGAGAGAAGAAGAAGAAAAAGGGACAGAGGAGGAAGAGGAGGAGAAGAGAGAGAAAGGAAGACAGAAGGTTAAGGGTTAATTCACCAAAGCCACCAAGCCAAGTGCCAACAGACTGTGCCTGGAAATCTGCCCGTGAGAAATGGAAAGCATTGATCTAGTGAGAGGGAATGTTGAAGGAAAAATGCCTTTACATAGTCTATATGTACTGCATTCAAATTAATTAGGACTCCATACTAAATACTCAAGGTGTCACTGACCATCTCTCTCTGTCAACAGTATGTATTAGCGCTGCTCCAAAGGACACGTTTTTCTATTTGCCTAAGTGAATCTCTCCTGACATCCCTTGTACAGCTGAAACCTAGTAATCAGGAAACTATGGCAACCTTCAGCTCTGATAAGACAGACACCTGCAGCTGCAGCCTAGATTACACACGTACAGACAACACAGACAACTTCTTCGCTAAGTACCCTCAGGTCCTCTCCTACCCACAATCCTCAGGCGGCACAAAGGCTTCTACCCTACTAGAGAATGCCTCTCATTCATTACAGAGAAATATAGCACATATCATTCCCTCTCCATCTCTATTCCTGTTCTTCATTCATGGAACTAGAAAGATGAATCAGTCTGTTTCCTCCCTCTGCTGTCAGTAACTCCAGTCAAGAACAAATCTGTGGAGCTCAACTCATTGAGTTCTGTACCAACTAGAAGCTTTGTTGGTTTCACAGCAGAAGGATGTGTTTGTTTAACGAGCTAAGAGAGGATGGATAGATATATCTGTGTCAGAGTAATTGGGATCCATACAGATCAAATGTCATTTCTCTACACTATTGATCAATAACCAATGTGCTCCTCTTTGATATGAAGCCTGGAAGATAAACAAAATGGTACAAACTTGCCAACGCCTTCCACTTCAGTACAAGAAGATGTGCTTTGCCTGATCGTTTGACGCCCAGCGAGTTAAGTTAAGCAGTGTTTCAGCACATCCAACCCAGAGAGACACGCTGAGGACTGGTCAGGTAGGTACAGAGCGGGCAGCGAGATCTCTCTGTAGCAGTTACAGGCAGAATACACCGCACAGCGAAAGACACCAGAGCAGACAATGGGGCATGCTGAGGGACAAGCAGAGCGGGAGGACAGTGGGAGAGGGTCTATCCATCTACAAATGATCCCACTTACAATATCACAACACTCTTCCCCTTATTAACTCATCATTATAACTGCTGCAATCAGCTCATCGGAGCCATTTAAGTAAGAGCATCTGAATTATACAGGATATTATGCAACATGCTCTTACTTGTGATCAATTATGAAAGATAGTATAAATATTACAGTTCTTTGGGCTGGGTTTCAGTGTCTCTGCTTGACAAAATGAAAGAAAATAGAAGAGGAACACCACTCGCTAGAAGATGGAAGAATGAGGATGAAAGCTACTCACCAGAAATATGGGCTATTAAGAAACTCATTTGCATAGAAGTAGGGGGACAGTACCCAGTAGTCAAAGAGTGATTAGTTACAAAAAAGATATGTTCTACTGTATATTGAGAGGAACCTTGTGTGTGTGTGTGTGCACAGTACATGCATATGTGCTACTGTACCTATATTTAAGTTCAGAAAGTTAGAGAAGACGGGTGTTACCAAAGGTGGTGCCAGACTCGGGTCGGGACACAGAGGAAACAATCACAAATCCGAAGCCCTCGTTCTCCCCGCGGCGGATCTCCACGTCGTAGGGCTGCAGGGCAGTGTTGACCACGGTGCTACCCGAGCCCCCACCGCCCCCGCTGCCGATGCCGCTGGTGGAGCCACTGCCGGAGCTGACAGTGTTGAGGGAGTTCTGGCTGCCCTGGGGGGTCCGCTTCTCCTCGGTCAGGGAGGGGGCCTGTGTGCTGCTGTGGTGGGACGAGGCTGGGGACGGGGGCACCTCGCCCTCCCCTTTAGACCCTGAGGAGGAATTGACACAGCTACTTTACAGCAATAGCACACAGCTCATAACTCTAAAAGAAACACAAAATAAAATATTTAGCTAATCAACATTGACTCCGGTGCTCCTCTCTACCCACTCAGCCTGGCGTAATGATCACACTAGTAGCAGGAAGCAGGTCTACAGGGAGTATGCTGCTCTAACAGCCACACTTTCATCTATTCCTCCCAAAAACATCTAAAGTTTCCTGATTGCATCACAACGGAAGGTTTCCTGGCATTGAGGCAGTGCTTCATACTGGGCATCATCCCTGTGACAACCATCATGCCCTCGGTCTGGGCGCTCTCATCAGTGGCTGGCAGGCAGGCTGGCGCGTGGTGTGAGCGGAAGAAGGTTGGGACCCTCTTCATCACGTTTAAGGAACTTTATTTATCCTGCTGAAGGTCAGAGTCAGGCTGGGCACGTTGAAGGCCTCTGATAAATGTTTCCCCACACACCCATGGACTTTTGAAGAGCAGCGGGGCGACCCTTCAAATAGCAGCCCTGTCCTCGGGCCCTTCGCTGCTCTGATGAAAAAAAAATGGAGCCTGGAGCAGTGGATTGCTCTGATGTTTCTGCATAGACTGTTGTTGATTGTACTACTGCACAGACTGCTGCTCATCTGCTGTTTGTGCTATACGTGAATTAGGAACATTCTGAGACAGATTATCGAATTCTGTTCTACATAAGATTCTACCATGATCATTAAGCATTGTGCAGAGAAGACAGAATTACTGGTACAATTACTGGCAGACAACCTATCAAATTACATTGTCTGATTAAAGCCAACAATGCTACCACAGATTTCTCTCCATCTCTTGCTGTTGAAAGACAAGGTCACACAAATCACTTCTGATGCTCATATCATGTAGCTGTTATTTGAATGCGTTCACTGGGTAAGAGTGTCTAAGTAAAACTTAATGTCCGTGTTTAACTAGCTGCTGTGTTCCCTTACCGCCGTAGCCGGTCTTCCGTCGCACAGTGAGGTTGACGTGGCCCTGCTTGGCGGCCTGCTGCATCAGCTGTACCACAAGCTGGTGAGACTTCCCCACCACCGCCGTGCCGTCCACACAGATGAGCTCATCCCCCGAACGCAGGCGCCCGTCCTCATCCGCCGCCCCGTACTTCACTATGTGCCCTATGTAGATCTGGGGAGAGGAGGGGAGAGGGGAGGAATGGAGGAGAAGAAGCGGCGGGAGGAGGGGAGATAATGAAAGAAAAGGAGAGGACAGAAGAGGGGGATGACAGAACAGGTTGTTGATCAATCAACAGCACGCCGTGACATCAACATGAGATATTAAAGTTTGTTGAGGAATATTCTACCTCTTAGGTAAGATCATTTTAGTACAGCACTAACGCGCTGGCTAGTACGTCTCCTCTCCTCTTTCTCCGCTTGGCTGCACAGCCTGGTCTAAATCTCTTGTGTGTCATTATTTTCCTTCTTCAAAAGCTGTACAGACCAGCTCACAAGAACAAACAACTTGGCCTCTTTAAAATAGAAAAAAAGTGGCGGGATAGATATTCTTCTCTCTGATTGAGGCTGCAGCAAGGAGATGAAAGAGCAAGTGGAGCAACAGAACCGAGCTGAGACCTCAACCACCACCACAGGCAGACCAACACTGCTGCTGTAGTTGATTCATCTGGCTCCAACAGAGGAGTTTACAACCATCAATTAAACAGTCAAATATGGCACACAAAGATGCTAAAAATATATAAAAATCTATACTAAATATTTGTAATAATAAACTGAGAAGTATCATAATAAATGTCCAAGCCAAGACTAATAACTAGATACTTAGAATCTGTTGAAAGGTGTATTATTTTTCAACTGAATTTAAAATACCTATTGAGAGATTATAGATATACAGTGCATTCGGAAAGTATTCAGACCCCTTCCCTTTTTCCACATTTTGTTACGTTACAGCCTTATTCTAAAATGGATTCAATTATTCCCCCCCCTCAATCTACTCACAATACTCCATGATGAAAAAGCAAAAACAGGTTTTTAGAAATGTTTGCAAAATTATATATATATTAAAGAAAATAAACTTTACATAAGTATTCAGACCCTTTGCTATGAGACTCGAAATTGAGCTCAGATGAATTCTGTTTCCATTGATCATCCTTGAGATGTTTCTACAACTTGGAGTCCATCTGTGGTAAATTCAATTGATTGGACATGATTTGGAATAGCACACACCTGTCTATATAAGGTCCCACAGTTGACAGGGCGTGTTAGAGCAAAAACCAAGCCATGAGGTCAAAGGAATTGTCTGTAGAGCTCCGAGGCACAGCTCTGGGGAAGGGTACTAAAAATGTTATACAGCATTGAAGGTCCCCAAGAACACAGTGGCCTCCACCCTTCTTAAATGAAAGACGATTGGAACCACCAAGACTCTTCCTAGAGCTGTCCGCCCGACCAAACTGAGCAATCGGGGGAGAAGGGCCTTGGTCAGGGAGTTGACCAAGAACCCGATGGTCACTCTGAAAGAACTTCAGAGTTCCTCTGTGGAGATAGTAGAACCTTCCAGAAGGACAACCATCTCTGCAGCACTCCACCAATCAGGCATTTATGGTAGAGTGGCCAGACGGAAGCCACGCCCCAGTGAAAAGGCACATGACAGGACGCTTGGAGTTTGCCAAAAGGCACCTAAAGACTCTCAGACCATGAGAAACAAGATTCTCTGGTCTGATGAAACCAAGGTTGCTCTTTGGCCTGAATGCCAAGCGTCACTTCTGGAGGAAACCTGGCACCATCCCTACGGTGAAGCATGGTGGTGGCAGCATTATGTTTTTCAGCGTCATGGACTGGGAGTCTAGTCAGGATCAAGGGAAAGATGAACGGAGCAAAGTACAGAGAGATCCTTGATGAAAACCTGCTCCAGAGTGCTCAGGACCTCAGACTGGGGCGAAGGTTCACCTTCCAACAGGACAATTACCCTAAGCACACAACCAAAACAATGCAGGAGTGGCTTCGGTACAAGTCTCTGAATGTCCTCGAGAGGCCCAGCCAGAGCCCGGACTTGAACCCGATCGAACATCTCTGGAGAGACCTGAAAATAGCTGTGCAGTGACGCTCCCCATTCAACCTGACAGAGCTTGAGAGGATCTGCAGAGAAGAATGGGAGAATCTCCCCAAATACAGATGTGCCAAACTTGTAGTGTCATACCTAAGAACTGAGTAAAGAGTCTGAATACTCATATAAATGTGATATTTCCGTTTTAATTTTTTAAAATAAATTTGCTAATAAAAAAATAAAAACCTGTTTTTGCTTTGTCATTATGGGGTATTTTATGTAGACTGATGAGGGGGAAAAAACGATTTAATCAATTTTAGAATAAGGCTGTAATGTAACAATATGTGGAAAAAGTCAAGGAGTCTGAATAGTTTCAGACTGCACTGTATGCAGAGCAGTGATGTTAGTGTGTGGTTGAATCCTCTAACTCACTGGCTCTCCTGGCTCGTTCCCTCCCAGGATCCGGAACCCGTAGCCCGTGTCCTTTCTCCACAGGAAGATGTCCTGCTCCTGGAAATCAGGCACTGCAACCAGAAAACGAATTGATAACTACATCCTGGATCATCACATCAGAACCCACACTGTGTAACCCCTCCTCTCCCCCTTTCCTTTCAGAGGAGAACAGAGGCAGAGGACTGGAGGAGATGGAGGGTGGGAGCTGATTATGTCATTCATGGCTTTAATGAGCACAAAGCACACCTGCAGTTCCTTCTGAATCAGGCCAGTGGTCCATGCCTCACTCAGCCTCTCTACTCTACTGCACTGTTACGGCAGCCTCTACACCACACCACTGCCTCATTCTGCCTTTTCCTCTATAGCTTACCCTGAGGAATGTGTAAATATCTAATAACTTCCCATCAAAAGAAAATTATCTATTCCCAAAATACCTTCAAATCACCATTCAAAGCAAGAGAGGAGAGGGCTGTGAAATTCCCCTAAGTACCTACTTTATCAAACTTCCATATTTAGGATCTCTTTGAATACTATCCTTTTGGATGTCTTTCAAGACAAAATCCTTCTTCACTTTGTCCCATCAACCTGGGTAGGTAGGTGACAGGGACTGGGAGTCTCTCCCTAGTACTCAGCCAGGTCACCAGTATGCCAGTGTGATGCTGTATTATTGAGAAATGCCTCAGCAGTGCTGCTCCTCAGGCTCAGTCAGGAAGCCCCTAGCCGAGGAGATCTGAGCAGGAGGGAAGAGGAAGAGGGTGGCAGTACTGGAGCTAGCTGTCAGAGAGGCACTAAGTTGCTACATAGTGGTGCACTGCAGCGACTGACAGCTCATGGTTCACGTAGCACTGGAGGTGGGCAGACCACAGAGAAACAGGGGTCCAAGCAACAGCCTGAAGCTGTCTGTGTCTGTGTGTGTGTCCATGCGTTCAGCCCCCCCATGGGATACACCATGTAACTATACAGACCTCCACAGCTAAAGCCACTAAGAGCCAGCAGGAGGGAGGGAGAAGGGCAAGAGGCCAGCTTGGCTGCAATCTGTTCCAGAGTCAACAGAAGAGCTCACAGTGTTGAGCTAGCCCTCTTTCTACTACACTGGGACTCAGGGTATGGCCGAGATGGGCATGTCACAGGCTAACCGTCTCAATCTTCCCGTTCACAAGGGCCCCAGCTAGGCACTTGGCAGCTTATGAGATCAATACAGCAGCTCAACTTCTAAACCACTGGCTTGGAACAGATCCATACCAAACAAAGATTATTCAATCTGCCCAGCTCAGGCTGACTCTGGAGAACAAGCAGATTAACTTCAGATCAGGAATAGGAGATGGGAAGAAAGAGTGGCTAGTATCCACTATCCAGCTAGCACCACCAAAATGGCATCTGAGCAAACATCAAGCATGGGCAGATTTCGAAGCTCATCCAACCTGCATTGCTCAGGTTTGGAAAAGGGTGATCATCAAATGGTGCGTTTACAGCCTCAGCTCTCCCAGGCTTTGATTTCAGAATCTATTAGGTAAACGTGGCATCACAACGGTAATGAAGTCCTATTTCCTCAGAACAGGGATGTACAAGTGCTGAATAAGGCTGAGTTGACTAAACAATCCCCTATTCTTCTTCCTTGTTTCTTTAGAATTCTAGAATTCCTCTCCTCTTCTCCCCTATCCTCTCTCACCTGAGGAGATAACCAACTTTGGCAGTACCGTACCCAGTTCCTCTCCCTTTAGGGCCTCCAAATAATGTTACCTTGATGAAAGCAGGAGCACCAGAAAAGTTATTAGACGTTAAACCCTCTGGACCCTCCAATACTCAGAGGGCGACTGACAGCGGTTGAGAGATATTCCTGTTAATTGGGGAGGCTAGCACCTGTTAAACTCACCAGACTACCAGAGAAATATTGGCGGCACCACCACCGCAAATTATATCCACATTTGTCTGGAGCTGTGTTCTAAAGAGAGTAGCGTAGAGGTAAACATGGCACAGTCCGTTCCAGAGAGCACACTACTTACTGATAATAACACACATGGTCAAGGGTCAATAGATCAGGAGTGTGGTTAGCATCACCAACTCTCCTTAGAGGCTGCTGTTATCACTCTTCCTCCAACTGCCACACTGCTCTTCAAACAGTCCACACCCCTAACCCACCAAGTTAACACCCACTCTAGGTCAATATACAAAAGACGACAGGATACTATTAGACAATATGTCTTGGGTCACCAGCCCCGGACTGCAATACCAACCCGATAGGACAGACGGAGCACCAGAGCCAACACCAAAAATAAATACTTACGCCTACTTTCATACATGCTCCTGGACTGGGCCCAGATCTTGAAGGGGTCCGGTTTCCTCTGGATGGTCCCGTCTGCCTGAGGGTCCTGGGGAGGCAGGCCGGGCAGGGGCTGGGAGGGGGGTGGGGGGGCGGCGCTCTCGCTGAATGGGGTGGCCAGGGACGGGTGCACAGGGGAGTCAGTGTGGGTACTCCGGTGGCTGGAAACACTGTGCACAGAACTGTTCTGACTGTCCTTCCTCGCTAACTGCTGTATGAGGGAGAGAGAGAGAGGGAATAGAAGGAGTAAGACAGGGAGAGAAAGGTGGAGGGGGAGAAGAAGGGTGGTCAGAAAGAGAGAGAGTAAGAAGGAGAGGGATAGAAGGAGTAGGAGAGAGTGGTAAAGATAAATAAATACATATTACAGAAGTCAGTCAAAAATACATACGTTTTAATCAAGGCCAGTGATGTCAACCAGAAACCCATTCTCTCACAATACCCAAGGCATAATCAAGCAGATTTGTTCATGAGATTTATTTTTGGGAAAGTGAAGAATTCAGTCAAAATTCCTATCAGAAAAAAACAGAGCTCGGCTGACTAGAGTATATAGTCTATTCCTTTTGTTCAACACAGAGCTGAATACATTAATGGCAGACCCTATCCCCCAATGCATGAGGAGACATTCAGAGACATACAGTAACAGTGAGAAGGGTGTTAAACTGAAGAGTAATTTAATATAATTTCAACAAGCCATGACACCCACCATTTCAGATTGTTCTGAATTTGTTCCTTTAGTTAGAATCAGATAAGATTAGCATTCCTGAAACATTCTTTTGTTGAAATGTAATTTGATTTTGGAGAATTAAGCTAATTGATTGCACCCAAATTGGCCTTTAAAATGGATAGGATTCAGATGATATTCAATAAATAAAGTACCCAACAACCGATTTGGACAAGACGTCCTACCAATAAGTAAGACATGAAGAATAAATGAAATGGTTGAAAGCCACGGACCCCCCACGCCAATCCCACCACAACAACCAGTATAAGGCATCAGTTCTCCATGTTTAACAGTAGTACGAAGGTGTGGTTTGGATCACTGCTTCTTCATACTATGTGAATCTGCTGATGTTTCCCCCCCTGTTCTGAGAAATCGTCATTGACGTTGCTTGCATTATTTACCATAAAGAAGTGTGGAAGTAACATATTTGACCACTAGATGCCACTGTTCTTGCTATGACGCAACACTTTTTTATCCATTTTGCTGGGCTGTTTAATGTTTACTAAATAGATCATTTCCTGTGCAATGTTGGGTAGAAAATTTCAAGCCAGTCCTCCATGTCTGTGCTTGCCTATTGATGCCCTTGTTTTAAATTGTGCAGGGCTCATTTGTAAAAGAGTCTTCAGTCTCAATATGACTTCCCTGTCGAAATAAAGGTCAATAAAAAAGCCAATTCAGTTTGTCCTTCTCTTAGCAACGCAATGCTTCAACCCAACTCTCCTTGCAAAGTCCAATAAGTGGCAGCTCTCTGAGAGGGCTAACCATATGGTGCAATTCTCATATGAAGACTTTTCCTACAAGCCCAAAACGTTGATGCAGAAATGGGCTAGTGGCTAAAATGTTGTAACCATGTTTCTTGGACAGAGATTAAGCGTAAGAACAAATTCAGTTTGTTCTTACGTAGACTGAATTGCTTTTATGGAGGATTTAAATTGTGAAGGTGACCACACAATGTATTTTCATCATCAGCCAAATCTATAGGTTTTCTACCCAAAGTTACCAAAGGAAATGTTGTGATCTATTTAATAAACACAAGAGACGAGCAAAACTGAGAAAATAGTGAGGCGGTAAAGTAGGAACAGGGGCCTCTAGTGGTCAAAACATGCTACTTTATGGTAAACAATGCAAGCGACTACAATTACACATTTTTCTGTACAGGGCAAAAAACACAAAGATTCACACGGAATACGTTACATAGTATGAAGAAGCAATAATCCAAACATTGAGAACTGATACTGTATTCTGATTGTCGGGGCGGGATTGGCGTGGGGGGTCTGTAGGTGGCTTTTGATTTTTTTAAATGTAATTTTTCATGTCTTTCTCATTGGTAGGAAGAAGTTTGGTCAACATCAGATGTTGGGTATGATATTTATTGAATATTAACTGAATCCTATAAATTAAAATTGCCAATTTGAGTGCAATCAATTAACCTCATTTCTCAGAGATCTAATTATATTTCAGCAAAATAATTCAGTAATGCTAATAGCATCTGTTAATAACTACAGAACAATCTGAGCTGGTTGGTGTGGAAATCCTTTTCTTGTGCTTTTTGAGGTGGAACGACCCGGAAGGGAGAATTACATCTAGGAAGGGAAAACACAGAAGCACAAATCCACCCCCATTCTTCCCTCATACAACACAGAGAGAGCACACAGGCAGCATCTCCCCCAAGAGATAGGCTACAGGGAGAGGGTAACACAGACTGACAGTGGTCCAGTCTCTAGCAATCACGACTTCTCCATACTCTCTACATTGGGGCCAGAAATAGAAGCTAAGAAGAGCTGGACCATTCTCAGAAATCAACCCTACACTTGGACCACAAGCTTGGAATGCTTTTTCCAAGGCTGGCCTAATTTACTGATCTGTTTACCTAGAATTCATTAAGCCAGGAGAACATGAGAACATGGCATAGATAATGAAAAAAATATCCATGAGCAGGCCTGCTCTGCCTACCAATGGGTCAACATAATCAACCAGTGCAGCATTGTCATCCAGCAAAAAAAAACAGTTTCACCCAACACAACATTATTCCGACCCAGCGCACAGGTCTTTAAAGCTCTCATCAGGACCAAAACACAGCGGGAGTCCTGATAGAGAAAATCCAGCACTGCTCTGGGATGCTCTACACACCAACCAACATTAGCACTCCACACAGGAGTGGAGAGAGGGGTGGATGGAGGAGAATGGAAGGGAGATGTGGATGGGGGAGGTACAGATATTTTTGGTACTCACCAGCTTTGGGCTCTTCTTTGCAGGAGCCACCCCTGGGAAGCAATATCCAGATCACGACGGAGAGAAAAAAGAAAGAAAGAGAAAGAAAGAAAAAAACGTGTAAACGACATACAATAATATTTCACCTTCCCCACAGGTAAAAGACTAAGAACAAAACCCCAGCGTGGAGTAGACGGGGGACTCCAAACGGGGACTCCAAACAGGGACTCCAGCGGTGGAGCAGCGCTAGCCTGCTTGTCTCTGCTTGAGTTATCTTCTCCCTCTCTTTCTCTGGCTCGTTCCCTTGCTCCCTCACATCCACCCTCCCGCGCACCGTGTTAAAGGGGGCAGCGCGATCTATCTGCATTAGCACGGCGGCTGACTGCTGCAGCGGAAGAGGGGCCAACCAAGCGCTCCGCTCGCTAGACCCTGCCTAACCCACTGTCAGAGAGAAAGAAAGAGTGTGTGTGTATATGTGTGTGTGAGAGAGAGACAGACAGAGGGGTAGAAAGAGCGAGAGAGGGGCAGCTCTGAGCTAACTCCGCTATCGTTCCCATGGAGGAGGACTCCAAGATACTGAACATTAAATGATAGGCAACCGTCAGTTCCCCTCTTACTGAGACCATCTTTCTGCGTCCGTTCAGCACGCCGCTCGGCTGTGGAAGGCTCCAGCATCTAGAGGCAGTCACACCGCTCTTCTCCCGTCTCGATCTCTAGCGCTTGCTTTTTTCTGCCTCTCCTCTTTTTCACCCTCCCCCTCATCTCTCCACCTCGCTTTTCCCCCTCACCATCCCTCCCCTTCTCTCCCCTCCACCCACACGCTAGTAAACATACGTGCACACAGACATTAGCGCACACACACACACGCGCGCACGCTCACTCCGCTCTTTCCTTCCCGCTCTCATCAATCGGAGGCAGGCTCTGACAGGCAGGGCCTGCATTAGCATAAATAATATGTTCATACATTAATAGAGTCCCACACTGGCAGGAATATCATTAGAGCCTCCAACATGAACACAAACAGAGAGTAATGGGAGACTAAAATGAAAACATAGCCTAGATCTGTGTGTGTGTGTGTGTGTGTATAATGGTATTCAGCAGCATAAAGAAGAGAACGAGTAAAACATACATGTATTGTATTCAGTGTGTAAGAGCATGTGTACATGCAGACAGGATTGGATGGGGTGAAGTGTCTATCTCTGAACCTGACAAAACAGGGCCAGTTTGTGTGTAAATCCTTTAGGGAAATCTGGGGGATTGAGGTGGATTAGGCAGTTCTTTATGGCTCTTATCCCCTCAACATCTGTATTCAACAGCCACTGTAATGTGGTCCACAGTCCAGCTACCTTAGAGAATGTTCCCCTCTCCATCACTGTTCCCCTCTCCATCACTGCTCATCTCAACAAATCTCTTCACTCCCCTAATCCCTCTCTCCTCTTTTCCCCTACCTACTCCCTTCCACTATAGCGCTCTCCTCTTCTCCCCTACCTGCTCCCTTCCACTATAGCGCTCTCCTCTTCTCCCCTACCTGCTCCCTTCCACTATAGCGCTCTCCTCTTCTCCCCTACCTGCTCCCTTCCACTATAGCGCTCCCCTCTTCTCCCCTACCTGCTCCCTTCCACTATAGCGCTCTCCTCTTCTCCCCTACCTGCTCCCTTCCACTATAGCGCTCTCCTCTTCTCCCCTACCTGCTCCCTTCCACTATAGCGCTCTCCTCTTCTCCCCTACCTGCTGCCTTCCACTATAGCGCTCCCCTCTTCTCCCCTACCTGCTCCCTTCCACTATAGCGCTCCCCTCTTCTCCCCTACCTGCTCCCCTCCACTATAGCGCTCTCCTCTTCTCCCCTACCTGCTCCCCTCCACTATAGCGCTCTCCTCTTCTCCCCTACCTGCTCCCTTCCACTATAGCGCTCTCCTCTTCTCCCCTACCTGCTCCCTTCCACTATAGCGCTCCCCTCTTCTCCCCTACCTGCTCCCTTCCACTATAGCGCTCCCCTCTTCTCCCCTACCTGCTCCCCTCCACTATAGCGCTCTCCTCTTCTCCCCTACCTGCTCCCCTCCACTATAGCGCTCTCCTCTTCTCCCCTACCTGCTCCCTTCCACTATAGCGCTCTCCTCTTCTCCCCTACCTGCTCCCTTCCACTATAGCGCTCCCCTCTTCTCCCCTACCTGCTCCCTTCCACTATAGCGCTCCCCTCTTCTCCCCTACCTGCTCCCTTCCACTATAGCGCTCTCCTCTTCTCCCCTACCTGCTCCCTTCCACTATAGCGCTCCCCTCTTCTCCCCTACCTGCTCCCTTCCACTATAGCGCTCCCCTCTTCTCCCCTACCTGCTCCCTTCCACTATAGCGCTCTCCTCTTCTTTCAGCAATTGTTATTCTCTTGGCATACCACAGCCACGCCCTACTCCACTCACCCTGAACACCATTTGACCAGCCCAGCCTCTGTGTGTTTGTGTCAGTCTCTTCTTGATTATCCTGTGTACTACGTGTCTAATCTGCCTCTGCAGTATGTTGCACGACTCCACACTGGCTACTCAGGGTGGCCATTAAACCTTCATATACTCTGCAGCAGAGCAGCCTCTCCTCTCAATCTCACCTCCCCTCAACCTTCCCCCACTCTACCCACGCTATGCTCTCATCACCTCCCCAAACTTTCCTTCTCATCCTCTCTCAGCCCCTTCTCTTCACTCCTCTTCTCTCCTGTACTAACCTTCCCTCCACAGCCCTCCTCTCTCTTCTCCTCAAACGAGTCACACTACCATTTATGGTACCACCCATCTCTCTAAAAACACCAGATGATTGGGAGAAGGGGAACTGTACAGTTCCTAAGAGAGCAGCACTGAGTTTTAACAGACCTTTAGAATAATTATCAAATGTAGAGCCATCTGCCCCTCCCAGGAGTCAGACAAAGTGACAGTGCCAGAGACAGGTTAGGGGTGTCCTAAACGTGCTAGCTAGTAGCTACTTCACTTCTCACTCTGTTTCAGGGGTAGGGTGGTGCTACTGGGCATGTGCGGAGCCCTGGATCCGCCGGTGTTCTTATCGATGCAGCTTACAGCATCATCCACCCTCCATCTTTTAATTACACACAGGGGGACTAGCATGGCTGGTTCTCACACTGATGGACTGCGCAGGAGAGAGAAAACACAGGCCAGCCTTCTTTTCAAACTCAAAACACACTACTGAACATGTCTGTCACATGGATTTAGGTGACTGATCAGCAATGGTTGTTTTCATCTGAAAACAGCATACCTTCTATTTATACACTACCGCAATATGTGATTTATTCATTTGCCATTTTTGGTGATGCCATCATGCCACTTCAGTTGAAATCCTCCGCCACTGCCCTCACGTAGGCTGTAGTGGTCACTAGGTTGCTCAGTCCACAGAGAGAGGCCGCAGGTCAGTCTGAGAGGGCGCTGGCCACAGCGGCTGCTAAACGGAGGCTATTATTGAGGCGATTATGATGTCCAGCGGGGTGGGAGGGGGTACACCGGGCCCAAGTCTTGGCCCCCCCTCCTTCATCTGGCCTCAGATGGATGGCTTCCGACAGCCCAGCCCATCTGTCACAACGGCGCCAGCAACAGGCGCACAGGGGACTGACAGATGGTCTCTTGGCAACGGTTGCCTCGGCAGGCCGGTCCAGGCTATTTCACAGTACAGACTGAGCCACATGTCATCAATGTACAAATAGGCTGTCACGGACGTGACTGTGATGACCAATGCAGATGTTTATTTACCCAGGGTAGCAAATGTATAGAAGATGGGATTGAAAGTGACATATGTGCACCCCAGTCCTGTGACCAGGAAAAGGTGACATGGAAAAGGTGCAGGCGTTAGCAACCTCACCTTTGAATCATACACCCACAGTATAGGAACACATGAGTTTCGCTACACCCGCAATATCATCTGCTAAAAATGTGTATGTGACCAATACAATTTGATTTGATAGAGGAAAGCCCCACTGCAGAGTGCTGCAGAGTATTGTCATGGAAACAAAGGAAGGCCGAGATGGCTGAGATGTACGACCACCCCACCCAGGCATGGAGGTGTGAAGAGAAGGGGGAGGAGGGGAGGTGGACTCACCTTGTCCTTGTTACGCCAGTGACTCTGGCTCATACACAAACAAAGCCCGTCGGCCAAAAGTGCAGGGGCAGAATCTGGAGGCCAAGCTGCTGGCACTCTGTTCCTCGACCATTGGATTTCTGTACAATTTCTCTGCAATGCCATTCATTATCAGCGTTGAACGTGAAGTCAGCAACATGTTATGCAAAGCATGCTTTCAGCCCTTACATGGTTCCGTAAGCCAGCCTAAGATAGATCTTTGTAGATGTTTGGCATCACCATCATCAAACCATCATCTAACTCAGTTTAGGAGTCTGAAATGGCTGATCTACTGAGGGAGTCTGCTCAATGTCTATAACAATTTCATCCTGTCCTTTGTTTTGTTATGTGTTACGTGTGTAACCTACGCAAGCCCAGTAGGCTAGGCCTATTATTTTATGTTCATACATTTTTAAAACCATTTATTTAACAAGACCACAATGGAAATTCGTGTTATCCTCTATGATTTTATATGCATTATCCACGTGTGGTTGTATTGCGTTTTAAATGGTCAAATAAAGCTACACTATACAGTATATAAAAATGTGGGCACCCCTTCAAATTAATTGATTCGGCTATTTCAGCCACACCCGTTGCAGACAGCCATGCAATCTCCATAGACAAACATCAGCAGTAGAATGGCCTTACTGAAGAGCTCAGACACTTTCAACGTGGCACCGTCATAGGACCTTTCCAAAAACTCAGTTTGTCTGCCCTGCTAGAGCTTCCCCGGTCGACTGTAAGTGCTGTTATTGTGAAGTGGAAATGTCTAGGAGCAACAACGGATTACCCACAAAGTGGTAGGTCACACAAGCTCACAGAATGGGACCGGCGAGTGCTGAACCGCGTACAAATCATCCTTCCTCGGTTGCAACACTCACTATTCAGTTCCAAACTGCCTCTGGAAGCAACATCAACACAATAACTGTTTGTTGGGAGCTTCATGAAATTGGTTTACATGGCCGTGCAGCCGCACATAATCCTAAGATCACCATGTGCAATGCCAAACGTCAGCTGGAGTGGTGTAAAGCTGGCCGCCACTGGACTCTGGAGCAGTGGAAACGTGCTCCGAATCACGTTTCACCATCTGGCAGTCCAACAGACGAATCTGGGTTTGGCGGATGTCAGGAGAACGCTACCTGAACGAATGCATAGTGCCAACTGTAACGTTTGGTGGAGGAAGAATAATGGTGTGGGGCTGTTTTTCATGGGTTGGGCTAGGTCCAGTGAAGGGAAATCTTAATGCTACATCATACAATGACATTCTAGACGATTCTGTGCTTCCAACTTTGTGGCAACAGCTTGGAGAAGTCCCTTTCCTGTTTCAGCATGACAATGCCTCCGTGCACAAAGCGAGGTCCATACAGAAATGGTTTGTGGAGATCGGTGTGGAAGAACTTGACTGGCTGGCACAAAACCCTGAGCTCAACCCCATCAAACATCTTTGGGATGAATTGGAATGCCAATCACTCAACATCAGTGCCCGACCTCAATAATGCTCAATAAGTCCGCAAAGCAATATTCCAACATCTAGTGGAAAGCCTTCCCAGAAGAGTGAATGCTGTTATAGCAGCAAAGGGGGGACCAACTCCATATTACTGCCTATGATTTTGGAATGAGACGTTCGACAAGCAGGTGTCCACATACTTCTGGTCATGTAATGTATCTATCTACATTAAATCAATTCCTTTTGTCTCTGGGTGGGTGTGTTCGTGTCTCTGTCAGCAGCAGAACGTCTAGAGCAGGGTGGAGATAAGTGACGTCTCCTTCCTAGCAGCACTCTGGCTTCACTTCTACAACAACCCAACACTGAGCAGAAACAACCATCTTACAAGGTGCTCTGTCTGAGAGGGACAGTCTATCATGCTCCACAGCACTTAAAGCTCCCCGTGAAGACACAGAGGAAAGAGAAATATTAGCTAGAATATTACACTTGTTGGACATTGGCTTAGAGACCTTCGAACCCACTGCAGGTGTAGATTGGTCATTTCGCTTCAGCCCACTGGCAGAAAGCAACAGTGTAGTGGATGGATAGGTTATTATCAGACTGGCACACATCCTCATTCGCCATGTCAGTCTCTAACCCGGTTCATCCTCCCTCCATCGCTCACTCCGCTCCGGGGGAATGAGGAGTGCAAGGGCCCAGTCCCGTCGGGAACAACCCTGTCACCTCTGATGGATGTCTCAGAAGATGAACAGATCGACAGGGGTGTCGCTGTGCCACTCTTTCATCATCCTCCCGCCTCTGACATCCTCTCTCCTTCCTCTCCTCCTCTGAGGTGGTTGAGATGCTAAGCCTGTGGTGTATGCATCTACTGTATTGTCCACCATGCCCACCCAGCCTAACAAACAAGTGAATGGATACCTTTAAAGCACAGGAATGGGACTGACTTGGAATTATCTGGGTGGATAATGAGGGAGGCTGTGGCGCTACAGAGAGCTAGCCTAGCGCTCAGGTATTCTCCTCACAATGGCTCTGCATGGAATACAACCGATGCTGGCTGCACCACCTCTCCCATCCCCGTAGACCACTGACATTTACACCCATTCATAGGCGCACTTCAAGGAAATTCACGGGAAGTGCGTGTCTTTAGGGGCTAGAATGAATTATGTCAGTGTCATAATCAGAACGTTTCAGCAGGAAGGCAGAGAAAAGGAGCACATTAGGCAGCATAATTAGACAAATGGAGGGATGGGCATCATAATGGATTCCTTGATGGAAGCTCACACCTCCTGGCTCAAGAAGACAACAGGATGCAGAACAACAAAAGACGGGAGACACACCCACACAGGACCTTTCCTGTATCGTATACACATGGTTCAGTATGGAGACTTATGCAGTGTCCACCATCACCAGTGAGAAAGAGGAGGATGAGAAGAATCCAGCGAGAATCTAGTGTTGTGCTGGGGAGTCAGTCAGCTTACTCCCAGAGAGGGGAGAGGAGCACTGTTGCATACACAGGCCTTAATGAGCTCAGTACACTGTACGCACTGAGAACCCCCGGGATTGGACCGGACGCTCGGGTGGGAATCTGTACACACTGGAATGGGGGGATGGGAAAGGAGGAGGAGGAGAGTGAGGGGGCAGATCTCTGCCAATTAGAGTTTTCCTCTGGCTCCCTGTCAAAGGCTTGTAATTGGCTGTGTGGACTGACTGGTGACACTCTCATGCCCAGAGAGAGAGAGAGAGAGAGAGAAATAGAGCAAGCGAGAAGGCAAATGAGGGAGAGAGGCGATGCTGATATCAGACCCCCCAATTAGCGGCCAGGCCTGAGGAGCGCAGAGCAGAGAGTAATTAATCCTGCTGTCTGCGTGGGGCAGGCAATATCTTAGCTGTCTGATCCACACACACACACACAACCCCAGAGCGCAGACTGAGAGCAATGATCACCGAGAGAACAGCGCTTTATGACATGTAGCACCCACTGAGAGAACAGCGCTTTATGACATGTAGCACCCACTGAGAGAACAGCGCTTTATGACATGTAGCACCCACTGAGAGAACAGCGCTTTATGACATGTAGCACCCACTGAGAGAACAGCGCTTTATGACATGTAGCACCCACTGAGAGAACAGCGCTTTATGACATGTAGCACCCACTGAGAGAAGAGTGCTCAATATGAGACGAATTAAGTATGTGAACCATAGAGAAAGAGAATTGTTAATATTTGTACTACGCATACATGACACTCATGAGTCA
Organism: Salvelinus namaycush; assembly: GCF_016432855.1. Taxonomy (NCBI): domain Eukaryota; kingdom Metazoa; phylum Chordata; class Actinopteri; order Salmoniformes; family Salmonidae; genus Salvelinus; species Salvelinus namaycush. The sequence continues at coordinate 18,429,336 of NC_052326.1, read as the reverse complement.
ATAGGTTCACCACATGTTTTCAAGGTAACTTGCAGAAGCAATCCTCTACTGAGTAGTCCTCTGCTTTCCAGAGAGTAGTGGACACTCTGTACAGAGCCACAGTATGTCTCTGCTTTGCTCTAAAGACATAGACAGCAGCAGTAAAAAGTGCTTTCAAATCAGCTCTGTCTTCCATCCATGACACATTGAGGAATGATCCTCTAACTGTCCCGCCCACCCTTCTCTCCACTCTCTGGTCCAGGGAGTCTCTGTTAAACGCACAAACATTTTGTTTTATTGACAATCCATAAAAAGCGGACCATTATGGCTGTAGCGTTTTATGTGCTTGTACACAACCCCCTCAGACTAATGGTGGCCATTAATAAAGCAAGACAGGGAGAGGAACGGAGCCATTTGTGATAGCAGAGCATCCAGTCAATGTCCTGTTCCGTTCCTCAACACTCAGCATTACAGGACGGATGTTCAGGTCCTTCAATTCCACAAATTAATAATTCCCGAGAACTTCCAATGCCAGTTCAGACCACTCTGTCTCAGTGAAAACTTTCCAATTACATGTCTCTCTCAGTGTGAGTCAGGGCTCTTTGTGGAGGTGTTTTCTGGGTAGTGGGTACTGTCTGTCTGGGGATTGGAGTGAGACCAAAATTCAATCATCCCCCTCATACACTGAGTCTTCTCTTCAGCTCTTTTATGACACCGTTTTTCCAATCATACACCTAGTCAAAAACCTGTCCCGAGTTCTCACTCGACACAGACACAGTCGAATCTGCACGCTCGCTTGCATAAACGCTCATGGACACACACACATACACACAAAGCTAGGATGGAAAACAATGAGACACCCCAATTGTATCTCAATAATGTAACTTTCTCTTTTGTGTTGTTTTAGGGATAACCTATCCTTAGTCAATTGACGCACCGGTGCATCAATCTAAGTGACATAATAAAACAATCCCCATCAAAATCTGTCAGTATAAACTATGTCGCCCTTCCGCATCTGCGGTGGGAGGTGACCGAGCTACATCGGTGTTTATCAGACCATGAGACATCCCAAAAATCTGTCTTCTCAAAAAACGTCCGTAGCGTCCGAACGGTTTGGCCTATAAACTACTCTATGGAAAGGAGAGACTCTCACAATGGTGTTTTCCGTTTTGCTCTACCACCCCCACATGTGTCAAGGGACTCATCTGAAATAAGTCGGTAACGCTGATGTGCCATCTTCTGTCTGTAGCGTCCGAAGCGTTTGAGCTACAACGTAATACAGGACTCGTTAACCCATACAAACGAATGGAAGTATAGAGGTAGTTTTGTGCCAACAAAAATAAGGGGTTAAATATGTGTCCAAAAAAACATATTTCCTGATCTCCTAGACTTCAAAACCTTATTTGTCGTGGCTAATTGAGGTAAGACAGTAATTCTTCTCATAGATTATGCATGTATGAACTACACATTGACACATTCAACCCAAAGTTCCAGAGCGTGTCATTAACGCTTATCCAATCCAAAATATGTTTTAGCATCTTCCAGATTCACGGAGAGAAGAGGCGGGAGTAAGAGGAAAGCTTGCCAACCAGAACTCAAAACTTTGCATGTTGTGGCCGGTTTACTGTGTCTATGTCTTACCTCCACCTCTCTGCACCAGCATGGTGACCTCACTTCCTTTGGGGCACTTGCTGAGCAGGTCCACCACCTGGTTGTGGCTCATGCTCTGGACGTTCCTCTTGTTCACCTCCACGATAATGTCCCCCTCCTTCAGGCCCCTGCAGCGGGGGTAGTCTACGATCTGTTTGACCCTCTGTCCTCCCCCTGCAGGGCTGTCTGCGATGGTGAACCCAAAGCCTTTGTCTCCCTTCTCCATGTGCACTGTGATCAGCTCCGGCTGCGTCGCTATGGATGACGCCAGCGTCACAGAGTCGCTGGGGTAACTGTGCGAGCCGTTGGACGCCACCTCGGCAGAGGAGGGGCTGTGGGGTCCTGACTCTCTCGTCCCATTAACGGGGCCTCCGGTCTGGCTGCCGTGGCTGGACGGAGAGTCGTAGCTCGCCTGGCCGTTGATGATGATAGGCTCCTTGTCCACGATGGCCACGGAGGTCACCAGGCTAGTGTTGGGGTCGTCTGGGTCAAAGGGCAGGGGGTAGCCGCGGCAAAGCTCCAGGTTGACGATGGAGCCGATCTGGATGGACTGGAAGACCTTCACCACCTGAGCGTGGGTGTAGCCCAGTACGCATGTGTCATTGACACTCACGATCACGTCACCTAGGGGAAGAGAAGGTGAAATTAATGTTGGATAATTAGCTCCATGTCACAAACTGAAATCATGGAAGTAACACTTGAACTGTATATTGCTCAATTAGAACACCTACACTACACTATTAAACCTACACCATTCAGTGGTCACCCACCAGGAGAGCACCAGCTTCAGTTAATCAACCAACCTTGATAAGTCAACTGTTTTAGTGCAGGGTTGGAACAGAAGCCTCTGTAGCTCTCAAAGAGTTGGTGACCACCTCTTAATAATGACACTGAACAACAGAGCGGAGGCCCACCTGTCTCCATCTTGCCGTCGACGGCAGCAGGTCCATCCAGAACCAGACTCTTGATCTGTAGGAACTCATCAGGCTCGTCGCCCCCGACAACGGTGAAGCCGAACCCTCGGTGGCTCTTCCTTAGTTTGGTGTTGATAAAGGTTCCCTTCAGCTCCGCCGGGTTCCTCGTGAAGAAGGGCTTCCCTCCTGGGGAACAGACACACATAAGCCTTACACACCTTTCATAAGGACCCATTGATCTCATGTGCTGTGCAAGCCAAAGGAGGAGGGGTTACCCTAAACAGTCTTGGCTCTGGATCAGTGAGTGCTCTATAAGAGATGTGTTGGTTTGATGAGCTCCATTAATCATAAAGGGACTGATTAAGTTCGATAGATTAATTAGGCTAAGAGGGATTCCAAGAGCTAGGGTGCAGCAGCCTGGTTGTGCCTGAGAATAGGGGTAATCCTATGGGTAAACCCCCCAGACCTAGCTCCAGTCTGTGGGGGCTGCTATCCCCTATAGAGTGCTACACTATTGGGTAAAACCCAGGATTTTATCTGGGTCTGGCAGCATGGTTAGATAAGTAGTAAAATAATACTCACTGTAAATTCTAAAAGTGTATGATTACACTGTGGTACAGTTCTATATACACGGCAGCCATCAGTTTAAAATAGCTTTTCAAGGCTTGACACTAGGATGGGAAGGAAGTGTGTGTTTGTGAGTGTGTGTGCGGGGTTATTGTCAGACTAATTCCCAGTGATTTAGAAACAGATGTTTCTAAGCGTATGCGTAATAGCCTGGCGTGCCACCAAGACTGCCAGTGTATAGAGACCAAGACAGTGTATAGAGACCAAGGCAGCACTGAACTCTCTCTACTCTGGTACACTCTGGAGTCTAGACATGGAGTTGGCAGACTCATATAGCTTAGGCAAATGGACACCCGAATCGGTCTTATGAAATAAGAACTGCTACAGTCTGGTGTCTGTAATCTAGATCCAAGCCCTCGGTCTCTTCTACTATGACTGGCTCCAGTCATGCTGTCAGTTGGACAAATGTTCACAGAGTTTATATGAGAGATGGAGTGGGATATTCAGAGTTTATTGAAGTGATATATTGACTGTGGAAGGAAGCGGGTGGAATGAAATGGGAGACATTAAAGCAGGGAAGATGGCCGTGAGGGATTGGAGAGTGACTAACAAACCGCAGATGCTACACTTACATGGCGGAGGAGTACAGCTTATGCATACAATGTAAAATGTATTACCCTTGGAGTCAGCCAGTGTCCTTGTGTTTGCCTTGAAATAATTCAAGACACAAGAAGCAGACCAAGTGGGTGTAGGAACTTGAAAGCAGGGTGACTTAAAAGAACTGGGTAAAAAGAGAGATTTGTGTGGTGGAATCTCAAGGCCTTGATTTGCTTTGGACAGCGCCGGTCAGGGGCCTGAGCTTACAGAGATGGAGAAAGACAGAGAGTGTGAGTGAGTGAGAGTGAGAGAGGCGAACGAGAGCGAGAGGAGTGAGAGAGGAGAGCGAGATAGAGTGAGGCACGTGATGAGGGAACACATCCACAATGTCGCAAACAGAAATGGACCAATAACCTCACAAAACTAGGATATTGACCAGACCAGGACTCACGTTTTGGCCCGATGAGGGGCGGCAGTGGGGGTCTGGCTTGGGTGTCCCTGTAGGTCTCCTGGTGGTTGGCGGTATAGTTGGCCAGGGGGGCACCAGCAAGGGTGGCATCCTCTATCCATTCTGGAACAGCAAAGGGCACACTTCCTGTCTCTGGTGTCTGTACAGTTACGGTGATCCTTATGGTTCACCACAATGGGTGGCTTGAAAACTACTGTACTGCATTGAGCCACAATGGCTGCTGATTAAAGTAATACCATGTAATACAATCTCTGATCGATCAAAATGGCAGCCTTACTTTGTAGTGTATTGGAGGCTTAAGTCTTCATTAATATTCTCAGCATCAAGATTCAATCAATGAAAGAGTAAAAGTCATAGATATCGAGCGTAAAGAGATATTAAGCTTAAAGGAGAAAAAGTCAGCAGGTAGGTAATCAAGTCAGAAGCACATTTAGCTGAGTGTGCAGAGCGGGGACCAATAGGCAGGTTCCTAGTGGTGTGACCTACATGAAGAGAGGAAATGTGGAGGACATTCTACATATACATAGTGGATGTAAGGAAGTGTTTGGACAGTGATGCTAAACTTTTTAATTTGTCTCTATATTTCAGCAAAATGCTGGACGGACAGAGCCAAATGTAAAATGTTTGCATCACTGTTCAAAGACATACATAGCATACTGTGTAGACTAAAGAGACCTAAAGCATATTTCTGAATTGCTTTTCACTAGGAGAACAAGACCCAGAAATATTATAACTATCATATGGTGATACATTTTCATTGCTGTAACAGACTTTATGTATTATTGTCAAACCAAAAAACTTACCTAGACCTGTAGACTTACAAAATCATTCATATTAGCACAAATACTTTGGAGAGAGTATCAGTGACACTTAAAACATTGCCAAATTAATAAAAAACATACCTATTTTCAAGGCCATAAAAATAAATCATAGGTATGCCTTTATGGTTTCTCGATAGCAAATCATAAAGAGAAGAGAGCAGGGCAGAAAGACAGACAGACACGATCACAGACATGGAGAAAGAAAGAAATGACGCCCGGCGGGGCTGGAAACGAACCTCGGATGTAGCGCTCACCTTCTGGTGGCTGCTGTTGCTCGAGCTGCTTCCGCCGCTTAGCCTCCAGTATAGGGTTCTCATACTGGGTCTTCCTGTTAATGTGACTGAGAGAGGGAGGAAGAGAGGGAGAGATGGAGGACAAATTTGGACAACGACAGAGGAAAGTAGAAAGATCATTAATTGGAGTCAGCAAAATAAAAAAAGAGAGCAAGGGGGATGATGACAGGAAATACATGGATATGAGAGAAAGAAGAATAGAAGTAAGCCAAAAAGGTGAGGCAAGGGATGGAGAGGGAGAACGAGATACAGAGAGGCAGTAGTGATGGAGTTAACACAACACACAATTAGAAAAAAAAGTCTCTGGTGGCCAATGCTCCAGGAGCCAGGGCTTAAGTCAGGGAAGTCAAGTATGGTACAGACAGTGCTCTGTTGGAGCCGACGAGACAGAGACGATGAGGCCTGAATATCAACAGCATCACACAATCACTAAAGAACACTGCTTCAGGAGGTTAACAACACCAGCAAAACACGTCATACCACAAACCCAGCAGGGAATTAGGAGAGCAGTACACCGCACCGTAAGGAAATTACACTTCAAACAGTACAGAAACATGCTGGGAAATTATGCAGTAAACAGGAAAAAAATAGGAATAATATATATTGAAAAATCTCAGACAAAAAAATGTGCCTCTGCCTCTAAGGTATTGCTTTGAACAACATCAAAACATATGCATGCATTCATATTAATGCACAGGCTCAAGGGTCTCCCACTAGATGAGACATTACATGTTTCTAAATGATCATGACAGCAACAAATGGCCTATTTTTACCATAACAGACTAGACCAAAATAACAGCCGTCTGGTGTACTGCATTTGATGTTGTTTTGCATATTCTGGGCCACTGCCCAGTGTCAAATGCATTCTGAATGTACAGTACAGTGAGGTAGTGAGACATGCAACAGATACATCCGGAGGTGTGTGTCACTACTTACTCCACATAGTAAAGCCCATAGACTGGGTCCTCTATTTTCTCCCAGCCTGTTGGCAGCTCTGGATAGGACATAGAGAGAGGTGGAAAAGGCAGGATGTTAGAGATGGTGTCATAAAGACCGTTTCCTACCACACACAGCCTGTCAGTCACCTGGGAGTGAACAACACTAGAGAGGCTGTCTGGACCTGGCTCTTGGCTCCTGGCAGGACACGGCTGACATTTAACACATCAGATAAAGAACTACAGGAGGGCTTTGACCAATCACGATCAACCCCGCGCCCAGATGGAGAAGAGGAGCTGGTGGCAAGGGGGTGGTGGTCTAAATGTGGACAGGGTTTCAATTGTGTTTTGCAGTTTAAAAATATCACGGTGAAGAAATGTTTTCTTATTGTTCATGGCAGTAAGGGAATCTGACGTATAACGCGACTGACATCCTTGATGTAGGTGTGTATAAAATGGTATTCCGTGTTGTCATTGATTGGCTTACCACTGTCTATTTCAAATGGCATTGGAGACCGTCACCAACTGGATGTCCTTGATCCTGTATTACTCACTCTGGTCGAATTCATTAAGGATGCATTCTCCTCAAGAAGCCTTTCTTTCAGACACACATTTTATCTGCCCTGACATCAATGCTGAGTATGGCCTGACAAAACTGCCATGAATGGCCTGACAACACATCCAGAAATCAGGACTGAATGGATCTAGACATGGACACCTCAGCTGTAACGGCTGCTACATTGATACAGTCTCAGTATGTCTCAGTATACAGAGCAGTGTGATTAAAACAGCTGAGACAGAGCTAGCTACTGTACTAATGGCTATGAAGGCAGCAGGTAGCCTAACGGTTAGAGCATTGGGCCAGTAACCAAAAGGTCGCTGGTTTGAATCCCCGGGACGACTAGGTGAAAAATCTGTTGATGTTCCCTTGAGCAAGGCACTTAACCCTAATTGCTCCTGTAAGTCAAGTGTCTGCTAAATGACTAAAATGCTAAATGTATAGAAACATGTCAGAGGGCTGTGGTTACAAACAGATGTCTGTGACTGACTCCTCTGCTGTGCATTATCAGCGCTGCATGTCATTAGCCCCAGTTTATTATATCTCAGTCTATATTCTGAGTGGTGTACATTCACTACCCCTCAACCAGCTTTAGTGGATGTGGAGGCAAGGTGTTAAGGGGGTGTTGTGTTCGGATCATTCACAATACACAGACTAGGGTTTATTTTTCTCAGATGTTCTGAAGGGAAACAGTCAACCTTGAGCCAGTAGCACCTGACTGTAAATTCTAATCACTCACCTTATTTCACACCAGAGTGGTGGTATTCCTATAAGAGATCTGTCTGTGTGATATTATCGCTAGACGCCAGAGCCCTCATGTCACTACTGGCCTTGCTGATACTGAGTGGCTGCAGTGGGACGAATCTGACACCTATCCAAAAGAGCTCCCCCGCTCCACGTTCCCCGGTCAACGCCAATGCACACTCCAGCTCAAGGGGGACTCGGGTGACAAATTGCCTATTAAACTGTTTGCATCTCATTCGGTCTTCCTGACTATTTGATTTCTCCTGAGCGAGGGGTTGCACAACCGGGGCCATACATCTGCTGTCCTATACACAACTGGAGTAATTGCCTTTTTCTCCATGTATCGGATTTCACAATCGATACATATTGACTGTGTTCATCCAATCTGAGCAGCGGTATGAAGAAGGGATGCTCCTGTCCTGAGCTGGCTGCTGTTCACAACATGGAGACCATCTCAGAGGCAAAACACTGGTCTAGGATCAGCTTACCCTCACTTACCTCAGACCTAACCTTAACCCAGGTGTGCACTACTCCTTGTCAATTCATTGATCAACTGATATCACTGATTGAACTGGTATTGCACACACCTGGTTCCCCAGTCTAAATCAATCTCTGGGCTCTATTTTCGGCTGCTGCTGAGGCGCAATTGTCAAAAACACCTTATTTTGCAATTTCGTCATGTAAAAACTGGTGCACTGGCATTTTCCACCCTTTGCACCAGGTTCGGCAATTTATCTGTCTAACATCAGCTTGCTGGTGCTGAGGTGTGGAAATATTATAGGTGTGTACTTAAAAAAGTGCCAGTATGCCAATTTCAGTCATCGCAACTAGGGATACTTAAGACCGACCAGAAGCTGGTCTTAACGTAAAGCAATTGGTTGTGGAATAGATTTTTCCAGCGGAGGCGCACCCACTAGCCTTATGTACGTCACTAATGTTTTATTAAAGGCCCAATGCAGTCAAAATTGTTTTATATATCATATTGTACAACAGCTGATGGAACTAACACTGCAAATGTGTGAAAAAATGTGATCAGTGTTATTTCCTGACAGTTGCTGGGTGAGAATACAATCTACACAAGATCTTCTAATCAGTAGGTTTGCATGGGCGACATCACCATGCGGTAAGTTGATTGGTTAATAAACCAATAACAAAGAGAGTTCCAAACCTCCCTGCCAACAACAGCTAGACCACCTCCAGGAAATCCTAGCAAAATTGTTGCTTGAGAAATAGTTTACTAAAAAGCTACTTTTTCCCATTTTAATGGAAATCTGTTACAGTAGTGTACTTATTGTTACCCAGAAAGGATTTAATATTGATAAGAAAACGGCTGCAATTTAGCCTTTAAACATTATTTTTGTCCAGCTTCCGTGAAAAGTTTGGACTCAGCCTTTTTAGGAATATCAAGTTATTTAAAAAGACTGCTTATTGTTTTTAGTTGATCATTTTGTCAAAAAACGCATCCCCTACTTTCGTTCAGTCAAATCTCGTGAATTCTGATCATTGTCTGTGGCGCTGAATCTGCTTGTAGGCTATATTTGCCTGTTTGTTTGTTTACCTTTCATGTGGCAAAGTCACTACTGGCCATATCAACAGTGATGGTAGGATCTATCTATCTATCCATCTATCTATCTGTCTGTCTATCTATATTTTGGAGCAGTATAATGATGAGTGGACATTCACGCTTTTTCTTTATTTTGGATCTTTTTCCAGCTTTTGAGAAAAGTTTGGATGCGCGTAAAACCCTCCATAGTCTACGCTGTCTTAGGCATAATATTATATGAGCACGGGGAGCAATTATGGTGCCTGTAACTGTATTTAGACAGCCTTTTTAGGTCTTATCAATAGTAAATGTAATATTGCTTATTGATGACTGGTATGTCCATGGCTCAGATAATGCATTTTACAGTAGTCCTCTATCAGTGTGAATGCTATGTTAACAATATAATTTCCACATTGAAGACATGCAATCACTTAGAACAATGTGGACGGCAAACATGTTCAACATATTGAGCGAATATGGGATAGGCTGACATTTCTTTATTTTGTTTCTGTCGGCTATTTAACAAACTAGGCTAGAACGTACTAACATTGGAATTGGAGTTGATGACAATAGAATACATAAAAGACTGTAAATACACAACTTGAAGCAACCACATATTTACCACGGAGCACATTCTGAACGGCCAGTGAGGGGGTCAAGCCTCGACACACCTTCATCTTGTTAATTCATCAAAACTCAGCCCCCTCAAGCCACCGGCAGCTACCGCGGCTATAATTCTGGTTGTGAAAATAGCTAAAATATTTCTGACACTCCCACCAACCTATAGCACTAGCATCAGTCATAAGACTTACCATTGCGTTAGATTTGTTAAAAAAGAGCCATCTGATTAACAGCCTAGAACAAAAATCTTCAGACACTGATGACTCTCGAGAATTGTGACTATTCACCGAAGCATTCACCATTGAAATAAAATAGTAGGCAGCAGTTATCAGAGCCATGGCTGTTAGCCTCCCTCTGGCTCCAGAGACTGATGCACCGGCAGACAGTGGTGGGTAAAGTGCTCTCTGTTATAATATGAGCAACAGTGGATGGAATGATGGGGCTTGAGAGTGAGAGGTCCATTTGAATGAGAGGCCCATTAGGAAATGATCATCACGCCAATGTGCCCCTCGTGAATGGTTCTCTCTGTGTTACTGCATGCTGGCTGGCCAGGCGAGTGCATTAACACTGTAAGAACTGCCTGCTCTGCAGACACAGAGGAACGTAGATGAACACACACACGTCTTTCAGTCTTTCACAGCCCAGGTGTTATAAAGCGTTTGATTACATGTTTACACCCTCTAAGCCGAAAGGGAGAGGTGTTATGCGCTGTAATAAGCCAGGGTGACATTGTCAAATACACTAGACAGGTTTCCCATAAGACACAGCAGGGGAGAGTGGAGACAGGCCTACCTAGCTCACTGTCCATCTCTTCTGTGTGTACCCCTTCTTCTCCAGGAGAACGCCAGCAGACCATGGGTGGAGGAACCGGTAGAGGAGAGGAGAGTGAGAGGGGGGATAGAAAGAGAGTGAGAGCAGCAAAGGGTTAGTGATTGATTTTACATTTAAGCCTCAAGCAAGCCGAGAGAGCAGCAACATTTGGCTCCATACACTTTTAAAACCATAATGTGTCCGGAATCATGACTACTAACCGGGACTAATTAGCTCAAATGGTTTGTAAGGTGTAAATCTATACTAAATCCCTACATGCACCATGACAATAGCTCATCGCTCTATATTAGCCACAGTCTGTACAATAACGTTAAGTACAAAGAACATGTCTCTGAAGAGCTTTCTACTTCACCATTGGGTGGCACTGTTTCATACCAGGTGCATACTGTACTGTAGGTGCATTTATGTGAAATAAATGAGTCATACCATACAGACAGACATACAGGTAACTGCCAAAGTGAAATAAATAAACAAATAAACAATCAAGGATACAAAGTATATTGAAAACAGCTGCTTCCACACAGGTGTGGTTCCTAAGTTAAGTAAGCATTCCATCATGCTTTGGGTCATGTATAAAAATACCCAGTTTCCCATTATTTTGGCTACCATGGCTAGAAGAGATCTCAATGACTTTGAAAGAGGGGTCTCAAAGGAGCATAGGGGGTTTAAAGGTTGTGTGTGTGTGTGTGTGTGCGTGTCTCAGTAACCAGATATCAACCTATTTGAACACTTCCGGGAGATTCTGGAGCGGCGCCCGAGACAGCGTTTTCCACCACCATCAACAAAACACCAAATGATGGAATTTCTCATGGAAGAATGGTGTCGCATTCCTCCAGAGAGTTCCAGACACTTGTAGAATCTATGCCAAGGTGCCTTGAAGCTGTTCTGGCTAATGGTGGCCCAACGCCATATTAAGAAACATTATGTTGGTGTTCCCTGTATTTTGGCAGTTACCTGTACATTTTAATACGGACCATCTGAGATTGGAGTGGGTGA